>NW_027612069.1:0-89720 GCF_964261635.1 Lissotriton helveticus
GGTCCGGGGTCATCGTTTTTCTTCAGAAAATTGATTTTTTGGACTCTACCAAAAATGATTCAAAATGTCATTGGGTTCGGGCCTCATGTTGAATAACCACTTTTTAGACCCTCACAGTGACCAAAATTGCCATTTTTACAGAGTTTTCGCTTACTCAAAAGCTTCAATTTTGACAATTTCAGGCACAGAAATGACTTTAAACACACTTTTTTTAGTTGAAAAAGTAATATTTCACATCCAACCGTAATTTCAAGTCAAAAGATTAAATGTTAAAGTTTAATCATTATTGGCCATTTTTTGAACGTTCGACAGGTCCGGGGTCATCGTTTTTCATCAGAAAATTGATTTTTTGGACTCTACCAAAAATGTTTCAAAATGTCATTGGGATCGGGCCTCATGTTGAATAACCACTTTTTAGACCCTCACAGTGACCAAAATTGCCATTTTTACAGAGTTTTCGCTTACTCAAAAGCTTCAATTTTGACCAATTTCAGGCACAGAAATGACTTTAAACACACTTATTTTAGTTGAAAAAGTAATAATTCACATCCAACCGTCATTTAAAGTCAAAAGATTAAATGTTAAAATTTCATCAATATTGACCACTTTTTTGAACGTTCGACAGGTCTGGGGTCATCGTTTTTCATCAGAAAATTGATTTTTTGGACTCTACCAAAAATGTTTCAAAATGTCATTGGGATCGGGCCTCATGTTGAATAACCACTTTTAGACCCTCACAGTGACCAAAATTGCCATTTTTACAGAGTTTTCGCTTACTCAAAAGCTTCAATTTTGACCAATTCCAGGCACAGAAATGACTTTAAACACACTTATTTTAGTTGAAAAAGTAATATTTCACATCCAACCGTCATTTAAAGTCAAAAGATTAAATGTTAAAATTTCATCAATATTGACCATTTTTTGAACGTTCGACAGGTCCGGGTCATCGTTTTTCATCAGAAAATTGATTTTTTGGACTCTACCAAAAATGATTCAAAATGTCATTGGGATCGGGCCTCATGTTGAATAACTACATTTTAGACCCTCACAGTGACGAAAATTGCCATTTTTACAGAGTTTTCGCTTACTCAAAAGCTTCAATTTTGACCAATTTCAGGCACAGAAATGACTTTAAACACACTTTTTTTAGTTGAAAAAGTAATATTTCACATCCAACCGTCATTTCAAGTCAAAAGATTAAATGTTAAAGTTTAATCATTATTGGCTATTTTTTGAACGTTCGACAGGTCCGGGGTCATCGTTTTTCATCAGAAAATTGATTTTTTGGACTCTACCAAAAATGATTCAAAATGTCATTTGGATCGGGCCTCATGTTGAGTAACCACTTTTAAACCTCACAGTGACCAAAATTGCCATTTTTACAGAGTTTTCGCTTACTCAAAAGCTTCAATTTTGACCAATTTCAGGCACAGAAATGACTTTAAAACACTTATTTTAGTTGAAAAAGTAATAATTCACATCCAACCGTCATTTAAAGTCAAAAGATTAAATGTTAAAATTTCATCAATATTGACCACTTTTTTGAACGTTCGACAGGTCTGGGGTCATCGTTTTTCATCAGAAAATTGATTTTTTGGACTCTACCAAAAATGTTCAAAATGTCATTGGGATCGGGCCTCATGTTGAATAACCACTTTTTAGACCCTCACAGTGACCAAAAATGCCATTTTTACAGAGTTTTCGCTTACTCAAAAGCTTCAATTTTGACCAATTCCAGGCACAGAAATGACTTTAAACACACTTATTTTAGTTGAAAAAGTAATATTTCACATCCAACCGTCATTTAAAGTCAAAAGATTAAATGTTAAAATTTCATCAATATTGACCATTTTTTGAACGTTCGACAGGTCCGGGCATCGTTTTTCATCAGAAAATAGATTTTTTGGACTCTACCAAAAATGATTCAAAATGTCATTGGGATCGGGCCTCATGTTGAATAACACTTTTTAGACCCTCACAGTGACCAAAATTGCCATTTTTACAGAGTTTTCGCTTACTCAAAAGCTTCAATTTTGACCAATTTCAGGCACAGAAATGACTTTAAACACACTTTTTTTAGTTGAAAAAGTAATAATTCACATCCAACTGTCATTTAAAGTCAAAAGAATAAATGTTACATTTTCATCAATATTGACCATTTTTTGAACGTTCGACATGTCCGGGGTCATTGTTTTTCATCAGAAAATTGATTTTTTGGACTCTACCAAAAATGATTCAAAATGTCATTGGGATCGGGCCTCATGTTGAATAACCACTTTTTAGACCCTCACAGTGACCAAAATTGCAATTTCTACAGAGTTTTCGCTTACTCAAAAGCTTCAATTTTGACCAATTCCAGGCACAGAAATGACTTTAAACACACTTATTTTAGTTGAAAAAGTAATATTTCACATCCAACCGTCATTTAAAGTCAAAAGATTAAATGTTAAAATGTCATCAATATTGACCATTTTTTGAACGTTCGACAGGTCCGGGGTCATCGTTTTTCCTCAGAAAATTGATTTTTTGGACTCTACCAAAAATGATTCAAAATGTCATTGGGATCGGGCCTCATGTTGAATAACTACTTTTTAGACCCTCCCAGTGACCAATATTGCCATTTTTACGGAGTTTTCGCTTACTCAAAAGCTTCAATTTTGACCAATTTCAGGGCACAGAATGACTTTAAACACACTTATTTTAGTTGAAAAAGCAATAATATACATCCAACCGTCATTTAAAGTCAAAAGATTAAATGTTAAAATTTCATCAATATTGACCACTTTTTTGAACGTTCGACAGGTCCGGGGTCATCGTTTTTCATCAGAAAATTGATTTTTTGGACTCTACCAAAAATGATTCAAAATGTCATTTGGATCGGGCCTCATGTTGAGTAACCACTTTTAAACCCTCACAGTGACCAAAATTGCCATTTTTACAGAGTTTTCGCTTACTCAAAAGCTTCAATTTTGACCAATTTCAGGCACAGAAATGACTTTAAACACACTTTTTTTAGTTGAAAAAGTAATATTTCACATCCAACCGTCATTTCAAGTCAAAAGATTAAATGTTAAAGTTTAATCATTATTGGCCATTTTTTGAACGTTCGACAGGTCCGGGGTCATCGTTTTTCTTCAGAAAATTGATTTTTTGGACTCTACCAAAAATGATTCAAAATGTCATTGGGTTCGGGCCTCATGTTGAATAACCACTTTTTAGACCATCACAGTGACCAAAATTGCCATTTTTACAGAGTTTTCGCTTACTCAAAAGCTTCAATTTTGACCAATTTCAGGCACAGAAATGGACTTTAAACACACTTTTTTTAGTTGAAAAAGTAATATTTCACATCCAACCGTCATTTCAAGTCAAAAGATTAAATGTTAAAGTTTAATCATTATTGGCCATTTTTTGAACGTTCGACAGGTCCGGGGTCATCGTTTCTTCATCAGAAAATTGATTTTTTGGACTCTACCAAAAATGTTTCAAAATGTCATTGGGGATCGGGCCTCATGTTGAATAACCACTTTTTAGACCCTCACAGTGACCAAAATTGCCATTTTTACAGAGTTTTCGCTTACTCAAAAGCTTCAATTTTGACCAATTTCAGGCACAGAAATGACTTTAAACACACTTATTTTAGTTGAAAAAGTAATAATTCACATCCAACCGTCATTTAAAGTCAAAAGATTAAATGTTAAAATTTCATCAATATTGACCACTTTTTTGAACGTTCGACAGGTCTGGGGTCATCGTTTTTCATCAGAAAATTGATTTTTTGGACTCTACCAAAAATGTTTCAAAATGTCATTGGGATCGGGCCTCATGTTGAATAACCACTTTTTAGACCCTCACAGTGACCAAAATTGCCATTTTTACAGAGTTTTCGCTTACTCAAAAGCTTCAATTTTGACCAATTTCAGGCACAGAAATGACTTTAAACACACTTTTTTTAGTTGAAAAAGTAATATTTCACATCCAACCGTCATTTCAAGTCAAAAGATTAAATGTTAAAGTTTAATCATTATTGGCCATTTTTTGAACGTTCGACAGGTCCGGGGTCATCGTTTTTCATCAGAAAATTGATTTTTTGGACTCTACCAAAAATGTTTCAAAATGTCATTGGGATCGGGCCTCATGTTGAATAACCACTTTTTAGACCCTCACAGTGACCAAAAATTGCCATTTTTACAGAGTTTTCGCTTACTCAAAAGCTTCAATTTTGACCAATTTCAGGCACAGAAAATGACTTTAAACACACTTATTTTAGTTTGAAAAAGTAATAATTCACATCCAACCGTCATTTAAAGTCAAAAGATTAAATGTTAAAATTTCATCAATATTGACCACTTTTTTGAACGTTCGACAGGTCTGGGGTCATCGTTTTTCATCAGAAAATTGATTTTTTGGACTCTACCAAAAATGTTTCAAAATGTCATTGGGATCGGGCCTCATGTTGAATAACCACTTTTAGACCCTCACAGTGACCAAAATTGCCATTTTTACAGAGTTTTCGCTTACTCAAAAGCTTCAATTTTGACCAATTCCAGGCACAGAAATGACTTTAAACACACTTATTTTAGTTGAAAAGGTAATATTTCACATCCAACCGTCATTTAAAGTCAAAAGATTAAATGTTAAAATTTCATCAATATTGACCATTTTTTGAACGTTCGACAGGTCCGGGGTCATCGTTTTTCATCAGAAAATTGATTTTTTGGACTCTACCAAAAATGATTCAAAATGTCATTGGGATCGGGCCTCATGTTGAATAACTACATTTTAGACCCTCACAGTGACGAAAATTGCCATTTTTACAGAGTTTTCGCTTACTCAAAAGCTTCAATTTTGACCAATTTCAGGCACAGAAATGACTTTAAACACACTTTTTTTAGTTGAAAAAGTAATATTTTCACATCCAACCGTCATTTCAAGTCAAAAGATTAAATGTTAAAGTTTAATCATTATTGGCTATTTTTTGAACGTTCGACAGGTCCGGGGTCATCGTTTTTCATCAGAAAATTGATTTTTTGGACTCTACCAAAAATGATTCAAAATGTCATTTGGATCGGGCCTCATGTTGAGTAACCACTTTTTAAACCCTCACAGTGACCAAAATTGCCATTTTTACAGAGTTTTCGCTTACTCAAAAGCTTCAATTTTGACCAATTTCAGGCACAGAAATGACTTTAAACACACTTATTTTAGTTGAAAAAGTAATAATTCACATCCAACCGTCATTTAAAGTCAAAAGATTAAATGTTAAAATTTCATCAATATTGACCACTTTTTTGAACGTTCGACAGGTCTGGGGTCATCGTTTTTCATCAGAAAATTGATTTTTTGGACTCTACCAAAAATGTTTCAAAATGTCATTGGGATCGGGCCTCATGTTGAATAACCACTTTTTAGACCCTCACAGTGACCAAAATTGCCATTTTTACAGAGTTTTCGCTTACTCAAAAGCTTCAATTTTGACCAATTCCAGGCACAGAAATGACTTTAAACACACTTATTTTAGTTGAAAAGTAATATTTCACATCCAACCGTCATTTAAAGTCAAAAGATTAAATGTTAAAATTTCATCAATATTGACCATTTTTTGAACGTTCGACAGGTCCGGGCATCGTTTTTCATCAGAAAATTGATTTTTTGGACTCTACCAAAAATGATTCAAAATGTCATTGGGATCGGGCCTCATGTTGAATAACCACTTTTTAGACCCTCACAGTGACCAAAATTGCCATTTTTACAGAGTTTTCGCTTACTCAAAAGCTTCAATTTTGACCAATTTCAGGCACAGAAATGACTTTAAACACACTTTTTTTAGTTGAAAAAGTAATAATTCACATCCAACTGTCATTTAAAGTCAAAAGAATAAATGTTACATTTTCATCAATATTGACCATTTTTTGAACGTTCGACATGTCCGGGGTCATTGTTTTTCATCAGAAAATTGATTTTTTGGACTCTACCAAAAATGATTCAAAATGTCATTGGGATCGGGCCTCATGTTGAATAACCACTTTTTAGACCCTCACAGTGACCAAAATTGCAATTTCTACAGAGTTTTCGCTTACTCAAAAGCTTCAATTTTGACCAATTCCAGGCACAGAAATGACTTTAAAACACACTTATTTTAGTTGAAAAAGTAATATTTCACATCCAACCGTCATTTAAAGTCAAAAGATTAAATGTTAAAATTTCATCAATATTGACCATTTTTTGAACGTTCGACAGGTCCGGGGTCATCGTTTTTCCTCAGAAAATTGATTTTTTGGACTCTACCAAAAATGATTCAAAATGTCATTGGGATCGGGCCTCATGTTGAATAACTACTTTTTAGACCCTCCCAGTGACCAATATTGCCATTTTTACGGAGTTTTCGCTTACTCAAAAGCTTCAATTTTGACCAATTTCAGGCACAGAAATGACTTTAAACACACTTATTTTAGTTGAAAAAGCAATAATATACATCCAACCGTCATTTAAAGTCAAAAGATTAAATGTTAAAATTTCATCAATATTGACCACTTTTTTGAACGTTCGACAGGTCCGGGGTCATCGTTTTTCATCAGAAAATTGATTTTTTGGACTCTACCAAAAATGATTCAAAATGTCATTTGGATCGGGCCTCATGTTGAGTAACCACTTTTTAAACCCTCACAGTGACCAAAATTGCCATTTTTACAGAGTTTTCGCTTACTCAAAAGCTTCAATTTTGACCAATTTCAGGCACAGAAATGACTTTAAACACACTTTTTTTAGTTGAAAAAGTAATATTTCACATCCAACCGTCATTTCAAGTCAAAAGATTAAATGTTAAAGTTTAATCATTATTGGCCATTTTTTGAACGTTCGACAGGTCCGGGGTCATCGTTTTTCTTCAGAAAATTGATTTTTTGGACTCTACCAAAAATGATTCAAAATGTCATTGGGTTCGGGCCTCATGTTGAATAACCACTTTTTAGACCCTCACAGTGACCAAAATTGCCATTTTTACAGAGTTTTCGCTTACTCAAAAGCTTCAATTTTGACCAATTTCAGGCACAGAAATGACTTTAAACACACTTTTTTTAGTTGAAAAAGTAATATTTCACATCCAACCGTCATTTCAAGTCAAAAGATTAAATGTTAAAGTTTAATCATTATTGGCCATTTTTTGAACGTTCGACAGGTCCGGGGTCATCGTTTTTCATCAGAAAATTGATTTTTTGGACTCTACCAAAAATGTTTCAAAATGTCATTGGGATCGGGCCTCATGTTGAATAACCACTTTTTAGACCCTCACAGTGACCAAAATTGCCATTTTTACAGAGTTTTCGCTTACTCAAAAGCTTCAATTTTGACCAATTTCAGGCACAGAAATGACTTTAAACACACTTATTTTAGTTGAAAAAGTAATATTTCACATCCAACCGTCATTTAAAGTCAAAAGATTAAATGTTAAAATTTCATCAATATTGACCATTTTTTGAACGTTCGACAGGTCCGGGGTCATCGTTTTTCATCAGAAAATAGATTTTTTGGACTCTACCAAAAATGATTCAAAATGTCATTGGGATCGGGCCTCATGTTGAATAACCACTTTTTAGACCCTCACAGTGACCAAAATTGCCATTTTTACAGAGTTTTCGCTTACTCAAAAGCTTCAATTTTGACCAATTCCAGGCACAGAAATGACTTTAAACACACTTATTTTAGTTGAAAAAGTAATATTTCACATCCAACCGTCATTTAAAGTCAAAAGATTAAATGTTAAAATTTCATCAATATTGACCATTTTTTGAACGTTCGACAGGTCCGGGGTCATGGTTTTTCATCAGAAAATTGATTTTTTGGACTCTACCAAAAATGATTCAAAATGTCATTGGGATCGGGCCTCATGTTGAATAACTACTTTTTAGACCCTCACAGTGACCAAAATTACCATTTTTACAGAGTTTTCTCCTACTCAAAAGCTTCAATTTTGACCAATTTCAGGCACAGAAATGACTTTAAACACACTTTTTTTAGTTGAAAAAGTAATATTTTCACATCCAACCGTCATTTCAAGTCAAAAGATTAAATGTTAAAGTTTAATCATTATTGGCCATTTTTTGAACGTTCGACAGGTCCGGGGTCATCGTTTTTCATCAGAAAATTGATTTTTGGACTCTACCAAAAATGATTCAAAATGTCATTTGGATCGGGCCTCATGTTGAGTAACCACTTTTTAAACCCTCACAGTGACCAAAATTGCCATTTTTACAGAGTTTTCGCTTACTCAAAAGCTTCAATTTTGACCAATTTCAGGCACAGAAATGACTTTTAAACACACTTATTTTAGTTGAAAAAGTAATAATTCACATCCAACCGTCATTTAAAGTCAAAAGATTAAATGTTAAAATTTCATCAATATTGACTACTTTTTTGAACGTTCGACAGGTCCGGGGTCATCGTTTTTCATCAGAAAATTGATTTTTTGGACTCTACCAAAAATGATTCAAAATGTCATTTGGATCGGGCCTCATGTTGAATAACCACTTTTTAGACCCTCACAGTGACCAAAATTGCCATTTTTACAGAGTTTTCGCTTACTCAAAAGCTTCAATTTTGACCAATTCCAGGCACAGAAATGACTTTAAACACACTTATTTTAGTTGAAAAAGTAATAATTCCCATCCAACCGTCATTTAAAGTCAAAAGATTAAATGTTAAAATTTCATCAATATTGACCACTTTTTTGAACGTTCGACAGGTCCGGGGTCATCGTTTTTCATCAGAAAATTGATTTTTTGGACTCTACCAAAAATGATTCAAAATGTCATTGGGATCGGGCCTCATGTTGAATAACTACTTTTTAGACCCTCACAGTGACCAAAAATTGCCATTTTTACAGAGTTTTAGCTTACTCAAAAGCTTAAATTTTGACCAATTTCAGGCACAGAAATGACTTTAAACACACTTATTTTAGTTGAAAAAGTAATAATTCACATCCAACCGTCATTTAAAGTCAAAAGATTAAATGTTAAAATTTCATCAATATTGACCACTTTTTTGAACGTTCGACAGGTCCGGGGTCATCGTTTTTCATCAGAAAATTGATTTTTTGGACTCTACCAAAAATGATTCAAAATGTCATTGGGATCGGGCCTCATGTTGAATAACTACTTTTTAGACCCTCACAGTGACCAAAATTGCCATTTTTACAGAGTTTTTGCTTACTCAAAAGCTTCAATTTTGACCAATTTCAGGCACAGAAATGACTTTAAACACACTTTTTTTTAGTTGAAAAAGTAATATTTCACATCCAACCGTCATTTAAAGTCAAAAGATTAAATTTTAAAATTTCATCAATATTGACCATTTTTTTAACGTTCGACAGGTCCGGGGTCATCGTTTTTCTTCAGAAAATTGATTTTTTATACTCTACCAAAAATGATTCAAAATGTCATTGGGTTCGGGCCTCATGTTGAATAACCACTTTTTAGACCCTCACAGTGACCAAAATTGCCATTTTTACAGAGTTTTCGCTTACTCAAAAGCTTCAATTTTGACCAATTTCAGGCACAGAAATGACTTTAAACACACTTTTTTTAGTTGGAAAAAGTAATATTTCACATCCAACCGTCATTTCAAGTCAAAAGATTAAATGTTAAAGTTTAATCATTATTGGCCATTTTTTGAACGTTCGACAGGTCCGGGGTCATCGTTTTTCATCAGAAAATTGATTTTTTGGACTCTACCAAAAATGATTCAAAATGTCATTTGGATCGGGCCTCATGTTGAGTAACCACTTTTTAAACCCTCACAGTGACCAAAATTGCCATTTTTACAGAGTTTTCGCTTACTCAAAAGCTTCAATTTTGACCAATTTCAGGCACAGAAATGACTTTAAACACACTTATTTTAGTTGAAAAAGTAATATTTCACATTCAACCGTCATTTAAAGTCAAAAGATTAAATGTTAAAATTTCATCAATATTGACCATTTTTTGAACGTTCGACAGGTCCGGGGTCATCGTTTTTCATCAGAAAATTGATTTTTTGGACTCTACCAAAAATGATTCAAAATGTCATTGGGATCGGGCCTCATGTTGAATAACCACTTTTTAGACCCTCACAGTGACCAAAATTGCCATTTTTACAGAGTTTTCGCTTACTCAAAAGCTTCAATTTTGACCAATTTCAGGCACAGAAATGACTTTAAACACACTTTTTTTAGTTGAAAAAGTAATAATTCACATCCAACTGTCATTTAAAGTCAAAAGAATAAATGTTACATTTTCATCAATATTGACCATTTTTTGAACGTTCGACATGTCCAGGGTCATCGTTTTTCATCAGAAAATTTATTTTTTGGACTCTACCAAAAATGATTCAAAATGTCATTGGGATCGGGCCTCATGTTGAATAACCACTTTTTAGACCCTCACAGTGACCAAAATTGCAATTTCTACAGAGTTTTCGCTTACTCAAAAGCTTCAATTTTGACCAATTCCAGGCACAGAAATGACTTTAAACACACTTATTTTAGTTGAAAAAGTAATATTTCACATCCAACCGTCATTTAAAGTCAAAAGATTAAATGTTAAAATTTCATCAATATTGACCATTTTTTTGAACGTTCGACAGGTCCGGGGTCATCGTTTTTCATCAGAAAATTGATTTTTTGGACTCTACCAAAAATGATTCAAAATGTCATTGGGATCGGGCCTCATGTTGAATAACTACTTTTTAGACCCTCACAGTGACCAAAATTGCCATTTTTACAGAGTTTTCGCTTACTCAAAAGCTTCAATTTTGACCAATTTCAGGCACAGAAATGACTTTAAACACACTTATTTTAGTTGAAAAAGTAATAATTCACATCCAACCGTCATTTAAAGTCAAAAGATTAAATGTTAAAATTTCATCAATATTGACCACTTTTTTGAACGTTCGACAGGTCCGGGGTCATCGTTTTTCATCAGAAAATTGATTTTTTGGACTCTACCAAAAATGATTCAAAATGTCATTGGGTTCGGGCCTCATGTTGAATAACCACTTTTTAGACCCTCACAGTGACCAAAATTGCCATTTTTACAGAGTTTTCGCTTACTCAAAAGCTTCAATTTTGACCAATTTCAGGCACAGAAATGACTTTAAACACACTTTTTTTAGTTGAAAAAGTAATATTTCACATCCAACCGTCATTTAAAGTCAAAAGATTAAATGTTAAAATTTCATCAATATTGACCATTTTTTGAACGTTCGACAGGTCTGGGGTCATCGTTTTTCATCAGAAAATTGATTTTTTGGACTCTACCAAAAATGATTCAAAATGTCATTTGGATCGGGCCTTATGTTGAATAACCACTTTTTAGACCCTCACAGTGACCAAAATTGCCATTTTTACAGAGTTTTCGCTTACTCAAAAGCTTCAATTTTGACCAATTTCAGGCACGGAAATGACTTTAAACACACTTATTTTAGTTGAAAAAGTAAAAATTCACATCCAACCGTCATTTAAAGTCAAAAGATTAAATGTTAAAATTTCATCAATATTGACCACTTTTTTGAACGTTCGACAGGTCCGGGGTCATCGTTTTTCATCAGAAAATTGATTTTTTGGACTCTACCAAAAATGATTCAAAATGTCATTGGGGTCGGGCCTCATGTTGAATAACCACTTTTTAGACCCTCACAGTGACCAAAATTGCCATTTTTACAGAGTTTTCGCTTACTCAAAAGCTTCAATTTTGACCAATTTCAGGCACAGAAATGACTTTAAATACACTTATTTTAGTTGAAAAAGTAATATTTCACATCCAACCGTCATTTAAAGTCAAAAGATTAAATGTTAAAATTTCATCAATATTGACCGTTTTTTTAACGTTCGACAGGTCCGGGTCATCGTTTTTCATCAGAAAACGGATTTTTTGGACTCTACCAAAAATGATTCAAAATGTCATTGGGATCGGGCCTTATGTTGAATAACCACTTTTTAGACCCTCACAGTGACCAAAATTGCCATTTTTACAGAGTTTTCGCTTACTCAAAAGCTTCAATTTTGACCAATTTCAGGCACGGAAATGACTTTAAACACACTTATTTTAGTTGAAAAAGTAAAAATTCACATCCAACCGTCATTTAAAGTCAAAAGATTAAATGTAAAATTTCATCAATATTGACCACTTTTTTGAACGTTCGACAGGTCCGGGGTCATCGTTTTTCATCAGAAAATTGATTTTTTGGACTCTACCAAAAATGATTCAAAATGTCATTGGGGTCGGGCCTCATGTTGAATAACCACTTTTTAGACCCTCACAGTGACCAAAATTGCCATTTTTACAGAGTTTTCGCTTACTCAAAAGCTTCAATTTTGACCAATTTCAGGCACAGAAATGACTTTAAACACACTTTTTTTAGTTGAAAAAGTAATAATTCACATCCAACTGTCATTTAAAGTTAAAAGAATAAATGTTACATTTTCATCAATATTGACCATTTTTTGAACGTTCGACATGTCCGGGGTCATCGTTTTTCATCAGAAAATTGATTTTTTGGACTCTATCAAAAATGATTCAAAATGTCATTGGGATCGGGCCTCATGTTGAATAACCACTTTTTAGACCCTCACAGTGACCAAAATTGCAATTTCTACAGAGTTTTCACTTACTCAAAAGCTTCAATTTTGACCAATTCCAGGCACAGAAATGACTTTAAACACACTTATTTTAGTTGAAAAAGTAATATTTCACATCCAACCGTCATTTAAAGTCAAAAGATTAAATGTTAAAATTTCATCAATATTGACCATTTTTTGAACGTTCGACAGGTCCGGGGTCATCGTTTTTCATCAGAAAATTGATTTTTTGGACTCTACCAAAAATGATTCAAAATGTCATTGGGATCGGGCCTCATGTTGAATAACTACTTTTTAGACCCTCACAGTGACCAAAATTGCCATTTTTACAGAGTTTTCGCTTACTCAAAAGCTTCAATTTTGACCAATTTCAGGCACAGAAATGACTTTAAACACACTTATTTTAGTTGAAAAAGTAATAATTCCCATCCAACAGTCATTTAAAGTCAAAAGATTAAATGTTAAAATTTCATCAATATTGACCACTTTTTTGAACGTTCGACAGGTCCGGGGTCATCGTTTTTCATCAGAAAATTGATTTTTTGGACTCTACCAAAAATGTTTCAAAATGTCATTGGGATCGGGCCTCATGTTGAATAACCACTTTTTAGACCCTCACAGTGACCAAAATTGCCATTTTTACAGAGTTTTCGCTTACTCAAAAGCTTCAATTTTGACCAATTTCAGGCACAGAAATGACTTTAAACACACTTTTTTTAGTTGAAAAAGTAATAATTCACATCCAACTGTCATTTAAAGTCAAAAGAATAAATGTTACATTTTCATCAATATTGACCATTTTTTGAACGTTCGACATGTCCGGGGTCATTGTTTTTCATCAGAAAATTGATTTTTTGGACTCTACCAAAAATGATTCAAAATGTCATTGGGATCGGGCCTCATGTTGAATAACTACTTATTAGACCCTCACAGTGACCAAAATTGCCATTTTTACAGAGTTTTCGCTTACTCAAAAGCTTCAATTTTGACCAATTTCAGGCACAGAAATGACTTTAAACACACTTATTTTAGTTGAAAAAGCAATAATATACATCCAACCGTCATTTAAAGTCAAAAGATTAAATGTTAAAATTTCATCAATATTGACCACTTTTTTGAACGTTCGACAGGTCCGGGGTCATCGTTTTTCATCAGAAAATTGATTTTTTGGACTCTACCAAAAATGATTCAAAATGTCATTTGGATCGGGCCTCATGTTGAGTAACCACTTTTTAAACCCTCACAGTGACCAAAATTGCCATTTTTACAGAGTTTTCGCTTACTCAAAAGCTTCAATTTTGACCAATTTCAGGCACAGAAATTACTTTAAACACACTTATTTTAGTTGAAAAAGTAATATTTCACATCCAACCGTCATTTAAAGTCAAAAGATTAAATGTTAAAATTTCATCAATATTGACCACTTTTTTGAACGTTCGACAGGTCTGGGGTCATCGTTTTTCATCAGAAAATTGATTTTTTGGACTCTACCAAAAATGATTCAAAATGTCATTGGGATCGGGCCTCATGTTGAATAACCACTTTTTAGACCCTCACAGTGACCAAAATTGCCATTTTTACAGAGTTTTCGCTTACTGAAAAGCTTCAATTTTGACCAATTCCAGGCACAGAAATGACTTTAAACACACTTATTTTAGTTGAAAAAGTAATAATTCACATCCAACCGTCATTTAAAGTCAAAAGATTAAATGTTAAAATTTCATCAATATTGACCACTTTTTTGAACGTTCGACAGGTCTGGGGTCATCGTTTTTCATCAGAAAATTGATTTTTTGGACTCTACCAAAAATGTTTCAAAATGTCATTGGGATCGGGCCTCATGTTGAATAACCACTTTTTAGACCCTCACAGTGACCAAAATTGCCATTTTTACAGAGTTTTCGCTTACTCAAAAGCTTCAATTTTGACCAATTCCAGGCACAGAAATGACTTTAAACACACTTATTTTAGTTGAAAAAGTAATATTTCACATCCAACCGTCATTTAAAGTCAAAAGATTAAATGTTAAAATTTCATCAATATTGACCATTTTTTGAACGTTCGACAGGTCCGGGGTCATCGTTTTTCATCAGAAAATTGATTTTTTGGACTCTACCAAAAATGATTCAAAATGTCATTGGGATCGGGCCTCATGTTGAATAACTACTTTTTAGACCCTCACAGTGACGAAAATTGCCATTTTTACAGAGTTTTCGCTAACTCAAAAGCTTCAATTTTGACCAATTTCAGGCACAGAAACGACTTTAAACACACTTTTTTTAGTTGAAAAAGTAATATTTCACATCCAACCGTCATTTCAAGTCAAAAGATTAAATGTTAAAGTTTAATCATTATTGGCTATTTTTTGAACGTTCGACAGGTCCGGGGTCATCGTTTTTCATCAGAAAATTGATTTTTTGGACTCTACCAAAAATGATTCAAAATGTCATTTGGATCGGGCCTCATGTTGAGTAACCACTTTTTAAACCCTCACAGTGACCAAAATTGCCATTTTTACAGAGTTTTCGCTTACTCAAAAGCTTCAATTTTGACCAATTTCAGGCACAGAAATGACTTTAAACACACTTATTTTAGTTGAAAAAGTAATATTTCACATCCAACCGTCATTTAAAGTCAAAAGATTAAATGTTAAAATTTCATCAATATTGACCATTTTTTGAACGTTCGACAGGTCCGGGGTCATCGTTTTTCATCAGAAAATAGATTTTTTGGACTCTACCAAAAATGATTCAAAATGTCATTGGGATCGGGCCTCATGTTGAATAACCACTTTTTAGACCCTCACAGTGACCAAAATTGCCATTTTTACAGAGTTTTCGCTTACTCAAAAGCTTCAATTTTGACCAATTTCAGGCACAGAAATGACTTTAAACACACTTATTTTAGTTGAAAAAGTAATAATTCACATCCAACCGTCATTTAAAGTCAAAAGATTAAATGTTAAAATTTCATCAATATTGACCACTTTTTTGAACGTTCGACAGGTCCGGGGTCATTGTTTTTCATCAGAAAATTGATTTTTTGGACTCTACCAAAAATGTTTCAAAATGTCATTGGGATCGGGCCTCATGTTGAATAACCACTTTTTAGACCCTCACAGTGACCAAAATTGCCATTTTTACAGAGTTTTCGCTTACTCAAAAGCTTCAATTTTGACCAATTCCAGGCACAGAAATGACTTTAAACACACTTATTTTAGTTGAAAAAGTAATATTTCACACCCAACCGTCATTTAAAGTCAAAAGATTAAATGTTAAAATTTCATCAATATTGACCATTTTTTGAACGTTCGACAGGTCCGGGGTCATGGTTTTTCATCAGAAAATTGATTTTTTGGACTCTACCAAAAATGATTCAAAATGTCATTGGGATCGGGCCTCATGTTGAATAACTACTTTTTAGACCCTCACAGTGACCAAAATTACCATTTTTACAGAGTTTTCGCTTACTCAAAAGCTTCAATTTTGACCAATTTCAGGCACAGAAATGACTTTAAACACACTTATTTTAGTTGAAAAAGTAATAATTCACATCCAACCGTCATTTAAAGTCAAAAGATTAAATGTTAAAATTTCATCAATATTGACCATTTTTTTAACGTTCGACAGGTCCGGGGTCATCGTTTTTCTTCAGAAAATTGATTTTTTGGACTCTACCAAAAATGATTCAAAATGTCATTGGGTTCGGGCCTCATGTTGAATAACCACTTTTTAGACCCTCACAGTGACCAAAATTGCCATTTTTACAGAGTTTTCGCTTACTCAAAAGCTTCAATTTTGACCAATTTCAGGCACAGAAATGACTTTAAACACACTTTTTTTAGTTGAAAAAGTAATATTTCACATCCAACCGTCATTTCAAGTCAAAAGATTAAATGTTAAAGTTTAATCATTATTGGCCATTTTTTGAACGTTCGACAGGTCCGGGGTCATCGTTTTTCATCAGAAAATTGATTTTTTGGACTCTACCAAAAATGATTCAAAATGTCATTTGGATCGGGCCTCATGTTGAGTAACCACTTTTTAAACCCTCACAGTGACCAAAATTGCCATTTTTACAGAGTTTTCGCTTACTCAAAAGCTTCAATTTTGACCAATTTCAGGCACAGAAATGACTTTAAACACACTTATTTTAGTTGAAAAAGTAATAATTCACATCCAACCGTCATTTAAAGTCAAAAGATTAAATGTTAAAATTTCATCAATATTGACTACTTTTTTGAACGTTCGACAGGTCCGGGGTCATCGTTTTTCATCAGAAAATTGATTTTTTGGACTCTACCAAAAATGTTTCAAAATGTCATTGGGATCGGGCCTCATGTTGAATAACCACTTTTTAGACCCTCACAGTGACCAAAATTGCCATTTTTACAGAGTTTTCGCTTACTCAAAAGCTTCAATTTTGACCAATTCCAGGCACAGAAATGACTTTAAACACACTTATTTTAGTTGAAAAAGTAATATTTCACATCCAACTGTCATTTAAAGTCAAAAGATTAAATGTTAAAATTTCATCAATATTGACCATTTTTTGAACGTTCGACAGGTCCGGGGTCATCGTTTTTCATCAGAAAATTGATTTTTTGGACTCTACCAAAAATGATTCAAAATGTCATTGGGATCGGGCCTCATGTTGAAGAACTACTTTTTAGACCCTCACAGTGACGAAAATTGCCATTTTTACAGAGTTTTCGCTTACTCAAAAGCTTCAATTTTGACCAATTTCAGGCACAGAAATGACTTTAAACACACTTTTTTTAGTTGAAAAAGTAATATTTCACATCCAACCGTCATTTCAAGTCAAAAGATTAAATGTTAAAGTTTAATCATTATTGGCTATTTTTTGAACGTTCGACAGGTCCGGGGTCATCGTTTTTCATCAGAAAATTGATTTTTTGGACTCTACCAAAAATGATTCAAAATGTCATTTGGATCGGGCCTCATGTTGAGTAACCACTTTTTAAACCCTCACAGTGACCAAAATTGCCATTTTTACAGAGTTTTCGCTTACTCAAAAGCTTCAATTTTGACCAATTTCAGGCACAGAAATGACTTTAAACACACTTATTTTAGTTGAAAAAGTAATAATTCACATCCAACCGTCATTTAAAGTCAAAAGATTAAATGTTAAAATTTCATCAATATTGACCACTTTTTTGAACGTTCGACAGGTCCGGGGTCATCGTTTTTCATCAGAAAATTGATTTTTTGGACTCTACCAAAAATGATTCAAAATGTCATTTGGATCGGGCCTCATGTTGAGTAACCACTTTTTAAACCCTCACAGTGACCAAAATTGCCATTTTTACAGAGTTTTCGCTTACTCAAAAGCTTCAATTTTGACCAATTTCAGGCACAGAAATTACTTTAAACACACTTATTTTAGTTGAAAAAGTAATATTTCACATCCAACCGTCATTTAAAGTCAAAAGATTAAATGTTAAAATTTCATCAATATTGACCATTTTTGAACGTTCGACAGGTCCGGGGTCATCGTTTTTCATCAGAAAATTGATTTTTTGGACTCTACCAAAAATGATTCAAAATGTCATCGGGATCGGGCCTCATGTTGAATAACCACTTTTTAGACCCTCACAGTGACCAAAATTGCCATTTTTACAGAGTTTTCGCTTACTCAAAAGCTTCAATTTTGACCAATTTCAGGCACAGAAATGACTTTAAACACACTTATTTTAGTTGAAAAAGTAATATTTCACATCCAACCGTCATTTAAAGGCAAAAGATTAAATGTTAAAATTTCATCAATATTGACCATTTTTTTAACGTTCGACAGGTCCGGGGTCATCGTTTTTCTTCAGAAAATTGATTTTTTGGACTCTACCAAAAATGATTCAAAATGTCATTGGGTTCGGGCCTCATGTTGAATAACCACTTTTTAGACCCTCACAGTGACCAAAATTGCCATTTTTACAGAGTTTTCGCTTACTCAAAAGCTTCAATTTTGACCAATTTCAGGCACAGAAATGACTTTAAACACACTTTTTTTAGTTGAAAAAGTAATATTTCACATCCAACCGTCATTTCAAGTCAAAAGATTAAATGTTAAAGTTTAATCATTATTGGCCATTTTTTGAACGTTCGACAGGTCCGGGGTCATCGTTTTTCATCAGAAAATTGATTTTTTGGACTCTACCAAAAATGTTTCAAAATGTCATTGGGATCGGGCCTCATGTTGAATAACCACTTTTTAGACCCTCACAGTGACCAAAATTGCCATTTTTACAGAGTTTTCGCTTACTCAAAAGCTTCAATTTTGACCAATTCCAGGCACAGAAATGACTTTAAACACACTTATTTTAGTTGAAAAAGTAATATTTCACATCCAACCGTCATTTAAAGTCAAAAGATTAAATGTTAAAATTTCATCAATATTGACCATTTTTTGAACGTTCGACAGGTCCGGGGTCATCGTTTTTCATCAGAAAATTGATTTTTTGGACTCTACCAAAAATGATTCAAAATGTCATTGGGATCGGGCCTCATGTTGAATAACTACATTTTAGACCCTCACAGTGACGAAAATTGCCATTTTTACAGAGTTTTCGCTTACTCAAAAGCTTCAATTTTGACCAATTTCAGGCACAGAAATGACTTTAAACACACTTTTTTTAGTTGAAAAAGTAATATTTCACATCCAACCGTCATTTCAAGTCAAAAGATTAAATGTTAAAGTTTAATCATTATTGGCTATTTTTTGAACGTTCGACAGGTCCGGGGTCATCGTTTTTCATCAGAAAATTGATTTTTTGGACTCTACCAAAAATGATTCAAAATGTCATTTGGATCGGGCCTCATGTTGAGTAACCACTTTTTAAACCCTCACAGTGACCAAAATTGCCATTTTTACAGAGTTTTCGCTTACTCAAAAGCTTCAATTTTGACCAATTTCAGGCACAGAAATGACTTTAAACACACTTATTTTAGTTGAAAAAGTAATAATTCACATCCAACCGTCATTTAAAGTCAAAAGATTAAATGTTAAAATTTCATCAATATTGACCACTTTTTTGAACGTTCGACAGGTCTGGGGTCATCGTTTTTCATCAGAAAATTGATTTTTTGGACTCTACCAAAAATGTTTCAAAATGTCATTGGGATCGGGCCTCATGTTGAATAACCACTTTTTAGACCCTCACAGTGACCAAAATTGCCATTTTTACAGAGTTTTCGCTTACTCAAAAGCTTCAATTTTGACCAATTCCAGGCACAGAAATGACTTTAAACACACTTATTTTAGTTGAAAAAGTAATATTTCACATCCAACCGTCATTTAAAGTCAAAAGATTAAATGTTAAAATTTCATCAATATTGACCATTTTTTGAACGTTCGACAGGTCCGGGGTCATCGTTTTTCATCAGAAAATTGATTTTTTGGACTCTACCAAAAATGATTCAAAATGTCATTGGGATCGGGCCTCATGTTGAATAACTACTTTTTAGACCCTCACAGTGACGAAAATTGCCATTTTTACAGAGTTTTCGCTTACTCAAAAGCTTCAATTTTGACCAATTTCAGGCACAGAAATGACTTTAAACACACTTTTTTTAGTTGAAAAAGTAATATTTCACATCCAACCGTCATTTCAAGTCAAAAGATTAAATGTTAAAGTTTAATCATTATTGGCTATTTTTTGAACGTTCGACAGGTCCGGGGTCATCGTTTTTCATCAGAAAATTGATTTTTTGGACTCTACCAAAAATGATTCAAAATGTCATTTGGATCGGGCCTCATGTTGAGTAACCACTTTTTAAACCCTCACAGTGACCAAAATTGCCATTTTTACAGAGTTTTCGCTTACTCAAAAGCTTCAATTTTGACCAATTTCAGGCACAGAAATGACTTTAAACACACTTATTTTAGTTGAAAAAGTAATATTTCACATCCAACCGTCATTTAAAGTCAAAAGATTAAATGTTAAAATTTCATCAATATTGACCATTTTTTGAACGTTCGACAGGTCCGGGGTCATCGTTTTTCATCAGAAAATAGATTTTTTGGACTCTACCAAAAATGATTCAAAATGTCATTGGGATCGGGCCTCATGTTGAATAACCACTTTTTAGACCCTCACAGTGACCAAAATTGCCATTTTTACAGAGTTTTCGCTTACTCAAAAGCTTCAATTTTGACCAATTTCAGGCACAGAAATGACTTTAAACACACTTATTTTAGTTGAAAAAGTAATAATTCACATCCAACCGTCATTTAAAGTCAAAAGATTAAATGTTAAAATTTCATCAATATTGACCACTTTTTTGAACGTTCGACAGGTCCGGGGTCATTGTTTTTCATCAGAAAATTGATTTTTTGGACTCTACCAAAAATGTTTCAAAATGTCATTGGGATCGGGCCTCATGTTGAATAACCACTTTTTAGACCCTCACAGTGACCAAAATTGCCATTTTTACAGAGTTTTCGCTTACTCAAAAGCTTCAATTTTGACCAATTCCAGGCACAGAAATGACTTTAAACACACTTATTTTAGTTGAAAAAGTAATATTTCACACCCAACCGTCATTTAAAGTCAAAAGATTAAATGTTAAAATTTCATCAATATTGACCATTTTTTGAACGTTCGACAGGTCCGGGGTCATGGTTTTTCATCAGAAAATTGATTTTTTGGACTCTACCAAAAATGATTCAAAATGTCATTGGGATCGGGCCTCATGTTGAATAACTACTTTTTAGACCCTCACAGTGACCAAAATTACCATTTTTACAGAGTTTTCGCTTACTCAAAAGCTTCAATTTTGACCAATTTCAGGCACAGAAATGACTTTAAACACACTTATTTTAGTTGAAAAAGTAATAATTCACATCCAACCGTCATTTAAAGTCAAAAGATTAAATGTTAAAATTTCATCAATATTGACCATTTTTTTAACGTTCGACAGGTCCGGGGTCATCGTTTTTCTTCAGAAAATTGATTTTTTGGACTCTACCAAAAATGATTCAAAATGTCATTGGGTTCGGGCCTCATGTTGAATAACCACTTTTTAGACCCTCACAGTGACCAAAATTGCCATTTTTACAGAGTTTTCGCTTACTCAAAAGCTTCAATTTTGACCAATTTCAGGCACAGAAATGACTTTAAACACACTTTTTTTAGTTGAAAAAGTAATATTTCACATCCAACCGTCATTTCAAGTCAAAAGATTAAATGTTAAAGTTTAATCATTATTGGCCATTTTTTGAACGTTCGACAGGTCCGGGGTCATCGTTTTTCATCAGAAAATTGATTTTTTGGACTCTACCAAAAATGATTCAAAATGTCATTTGGATCGGGCCTCATGTTGAGTAACCACTTTTTAAACCCTCACAGTGACCAAAATTGCCATTTTTACAGAGTTTTCGCTTACTCAAAAGCTTCAATTTTGACCAATTTCAGGCACAGAAATGACTTTAAACACACTTATTTTAGTTGAAAAAGTAATAATTCACATCCAACCGTCATTTAAAGTCAAAAGATTAAATGTTAAAATTTCATCAATATTGACTACTTTTTTGAACGTTCGACAGGTCCGGGGTCATCGTTTTTCATCAGAAAATTGATTTTTTGGACTCTACCAAAAATGTTTCAAAATGTCATTGGGATCGGGCCTCATGTTGAATAACCACTTTTTAGACCCTCACAGTGACCAAAATTGCCATTTTTACAGAGTTTTCGCTTACTCAAAAGCTTCAATTTTGACCAATTCCAGGCACAGAAATGACTTTAAACACACTTATTTTAGTTGAAAAAGTAATATTTCACATCCAACCGTCATTTAAAGTCAAAAGATTAAATGTTAAAATTTCATCAATATTGACCATTTTTTGAACGTTCGACAGGTCCGGGGTCATCGTTTTTCATCAGAAAATTGATTTTTTGGACTCTACCAAAAATGATTCAAAATGTCATTGGGATCGGGCCTCATGTTGAATAACTACTTTTTAGACCCTCACAGTGACGAAAATTGCCATTTTTACAGAGTTTTCGCTTACTCAAAAGCTTCAATTTTGACCAATTTCAGGCACAGAAATGACTTTAAACACACTTTTTTTAGTTGAAAAAGTAATATTTCACATCCAACCGTCATTTCAAGTCAAAAGATTAAATGTTAAAGTTTAATCATTATTGGCTATTTTTTGAACGTTCGACAGGTCCGGGTCATCGTTTTTCATCAGAAAATTGATTTTTTGGACTCTACCAAAAATGATTCAAAATGTCATTTGGATCGGGCCTCATGTTGAGTAACCACTTTTTAAACCCTCACAGTGACCAAAATTGCCATTTTTACAGAGTTTTCGCTTACTCAAAAGCTTCAATTTTGACCAATTTCAGGCACAGAAATGACTTTAAACACACTTATTTTAGTTGAAAAAGTAATAATTCACATCCAACCGTCATTTAAAGTCAAAAGATTAAATGTTAAAATTTCATCAATATTGACCACTTTTTTGAACGTTCGACAGGTCTGGGGTCATCGTTTTTCATCAGAAAATTGATTTTTTGGACTCTACCAAAAATGTTTCAAAATGTCATTGGGATCGGGCCTCATGTTGAATAACCACTTTTTAGACCCTCACAGTGACCAAAATTGCCATTTTTACAGAGTTTTCGCTTACTCAAAAGCTTCAATTTTGACCAATTCCAGGCACAGAAATGACTTTAAACACACTTATTTTAGTTGAAAAAGTAATATTTCACATCCAACCGTCATTTAAAGTCAAAAGATTAAATGTTAAAATTTCATCAATATTGACCATTTTTTGAACGTTCGACAGGTCCGGGGTCATCGTTTTTCATCAGAAAATTGATTTTTTGGACTCTACCAAAAATGATTCAAAATGTCATTGGGATCGGGCCTCATGTTGAATAACTACTTTTTAGACCCTCACAGTGACCAAAATTGCCATTTTTACAGAGTTTTCGCTTACTCAAAAGCTTCAATTTTGACCAATTCCAGGCACAGAAATGACTTTAAACACACTTATTTTAGTTGAAAAAGTAATATTTCACACCCAACCGTCATTTAAAGTCAAAAGATTAAATGTTAAAATTTCATCAATATTGACCATTTTTTGAACGTTCGACAGGTCCGGGGTCATGGTTTTTCATCAGAAAATTGATTTTTTGGACTCTACCAAAAATGATTCAAAATGTCATTGGGATCGGGCCTCATGTTGAATAACTACTTTTTAGACCCTCACAGTGACCAAAATTACCATTTTTACAGAGTTTTCGCTTACTCAAAAGCTTCAATTTTGACCAATTTCAGGCACAGAAATGACTTTAAACACACTTATTTTAGTTGAAAAAGTAATAATTCACATCCAACCGTCATTTAAAGTCAAAAGATTAAATGTTAAAATTTCATCAATATTGACCATTTTTTTAACGTTCGACAGGTCCGGGGTCATCGTTTTTCTTCAGAAAATTGATTTTTTGGACTCTACCAAAAATGATTCAAAATGTCATTGGGTTCGGGCCTCATGTTGAATAACCACTTTTTAGACCCTCACAGTGACCAAAATTGCCATTTTTACAGAGTTTTCGCTTACTCAAAAGCTTCAATTTTGACCAATTTCAGGCACAGAAATGACTTTAAACACACTTTTTTTAGTTGAAAAAGTAATATTTCACATCCAACCGTCATTTCAAGTCAAAAGATTAAATGTTAAAGTTTAATCATTATTGGCCATTTTTTGAACGTTCGACAGGTCCGGGGTCATCGTTTTTCATCAGAAAATTGATTTTTTGGACTCTACCAAAAATGATTCAAAATGTCATTTGGATCGGGCCTCATGTTGAGTAACCACTTTTTAAACCCTCACAGTGACCAAAATTGCCATTTTTACAGAGTTTTCGCTTACTCAAAAGCTTCAATTTTGACCAATTTCAGGCACAGAAATGACTTTAAACACACTTATTTTAGTTGAAAAAGTAATAATTCACATCCAACCGTCATTTAAAGTCAAAAGATTAAATGTTAAAATTTCATCAATATTGACTACTTTTTTGAACGTTCGACAGGTCCGGGGTCATCGTTTTTCATCAGAAAATTGATTTTTTGGACTCTACCAAAAATGTTTCAAAATGTCATTGGGATCGGGCCTCATGTTGAATAACCACTTTTTAGACCCTCACAGTGACCAAAATTGCCATTTTTACAGAGTTTTCGCTTACTCAAAAGCTTCAATTTTGACCAATTCCAGGCACAGAAATGACTTTAAACACACTTATTTTAGTTGAAAAAGTAATATTTCACATCCAACCGTCATTTAAAGTCAAAAGATTAAATGTTAAAATTTCATCAATATTGACCATTTTTTGAACGTTCGACAGGTCCGGGGTCATCGTTTTTCATCAGAAAATTGATTTTTTGGACTCTACCAAAAATGATTCAAAATGTCATTGGGATCGGGCCTCATGTTGAATAACTACTTTTTAGACCCTCACAGTGACGAAAATTGCCATTTTTACAGAGTTTTCGCTTACTCAAAAGCTTCAATTTTGACCAATTTCAGGCACAGAAATGACTTTAAACACACTTTTTTTAGTTGAAAAAGTAATATTTCACATCCAACCGTCATTTCAAGTCAAAAGATTAAATGTTAAAGTTTAATCATTATTGGCTATTTTTTGAACGTTCGACAGGTCCGGGTCATCGTTTTTCATCAGAAAATTGATTTTTTGGACTCTACCAAAAATGATTCAAAATGTCATTTGGATCGGGCCTCATGTTGAGTAACCACTTTTTAAACCCTCACAGTGACCAAAATTGCCATTTTTACAGAGTTTTCGCTTACTCAAAAGCTTCAATTTTGACCAATTTCAGGCACAGAAATGACTTTAAACACACTTATTTTAGTTGAAAAAGTAATAATTCACATCCAACCGTCATTTAAAGTCAAAAGATTAAATGTTAAAATTTCATCAATATTGACCACTTTTTTGAACGTTCGACAGGTCTGGGGTCATCGTTTTTCATCAGAAAATTGATTTTTTGGACTCTACCAAAAATGTTTCAAAATGTCATTGGGATCGGGCCTCATGTTGAATAACCACTTTTTAGACCCTCACAGTGACCAAAATTGCCATTTTTACAGAGTTTTCGCTTACTCAAAAGCTTCAATTTTGACCAATTCCAGGCACAGAAATGACTTTAAACACACTTATTTTAGTTGAAAAAGTAATATTTCACATCCAACCGTCATTTAAAGTCAAAAGATTAAATGTTAAAATTTCATCAATATTGACCATTTTTTGAACGTTCGACAGGTCCGGGGTCATCGTTTTTCATCAGAAAATTGATTTTTTGGACTCTACCAAAAATGATTCAAAATGTCATTGGGATCGGGCCTCATGTTGAATAACTACTTTTTAGACCCTCACAGTGACGAAAATTGCCATTTTTACAGAGTTTCGCTTACTCAAAAGCTTCAATTTTGACCAATTTCAGGCACAGAAATGACTTTAAACACACTTTTTTTAGTTGAAAAAGTAATATTTCACATCCAACCGTCATTTCAAGTCAAAAGATTAAATGTTAAAGTTTAATCATTATTGGCTATTTTTTGAACGTTCGACAGGTCCGGGGTCATCGTTTTTCATCAGAAAATTGATTTTTTGGACTCTACCAAAAATGATTCAAAATGTCATTTGGATCGGGCCTCATGTTGAGTAACCACTTTTTAAACCCTCACAGTGACCAAAATTGCCATTTTTACAGAGTTTTCGCTTACTCAAAAGCTTCAATTTTGACCAATTTCAGGCACAGAAATGACTTTAAACACACCTATTTTAGTTGAAAAAGTAATATTTCACATCCAACCGTCATTTCAAGTCAAAAGATTAAATGTTAAAGTTTAATCATTATTGGCCATTTTTTGAACGTTCGACAGGTCCGGGGTCATCGTTTTTCATCAGAAAATTGATTTTTTGGACTCTACCAAAAATGTTTCAAAATGTCATTGGGATCGGGCCTCATGTTGAATAACCACTTTTTAGACCCTCACAGTGACCAAAATTGCCATTTTTACAGAGTTTTCGCTTACTCAAAAGCTTCAATTTTGACCAATTCCAGGCACAGAAATGACTTTAAACACACTTATTTTAGTTGAAAAAGTAATATTTCACATCCAACCGTCATTTAAAGTCAAAAGATTAAATGTTAAAATTTCATCAATATTGACCATTTTTTGAACGTTCGACAGGTCCGGGGTCATCGTTTTTCATCAGAAAATTGATTTTTTGGACTCTACCAAAAATGATTCAAAATGTCATTGGGATCGGGCCTCATGTTGAATAACTACATTTTAGACCCTCACAGTGACGAAAATTGCCATTTTTACAGAGTTTTCGCTTACTCAAAAGCTTCAATTTTGACCAATTTCAGGCACAGAAATGACTTTAAACACACTTTTTTTAGTTGAAAAAGTAATATTTCACATCCAACCGTCATTTCAAGTCAAAAGATTAAATGTTAAAGTTTAATCATTATTGGCTATTTTTTGAACGTTCGACAGGTCCGGGGTCATCGTTTTTCATCAGAAAATTGATTTTTTGGACTCTACCAAAAATGATTCAAAATGTCATTTGGATCGGGCCTCATGTTGAGTAACCACTTTTTAAACCCTCACAGTGACCAAAATTGCCATTTTTACAGAGTTTTCGCTTACTCAAAAGCTTCAATTTTGACCAATTTCAGGCACAGAAATGACTTTAAACACACTTATTTTAGTTGAAAAAGTAATAATTCACATCCAACCGTCATTTAAAGTCAAAAGATTAAATGTTAAAATTTCATCAATATTGACCACTTTTTTGAACGTTCGACAGGTCTGGGGTCATCATTTTTCATCAGAAAATTGATTTTTTGGACTCTACCAAAAATGTTTCAAAATGTCATTGGGATCGGGCCTCATGTTGAATAACCACTTTTTAGACCCTCACAGTGACCAAAATTGCCATTTTTACAGAGTTTTCGCTTACTCAAAAGCTTCAATTTTGACCAATTCCAGGCACAGAAATGACTTTAAACACACTTATTTTAGTTGAAAAAGTAATATTTCACATCCAACCGTCATTTAAAGTCAAAAGATTAAATGTTAAAATTTCATCAATATTGACCATTTTTTGAACGTTCGACAGGTCCGGGGTCATCGTTTTTCATCAGAAAATTGATTTTTTGGACTCTACCAAAAATGATTCAAAATGTCATTGGGATCGGGCCTCATGTTGAATAACTACTTTTTAGACCCTCACAGTGACGAAAATTGCCATTTTTACAGAGTTTTCGCTTACTCAAAAGCTTCAATTTTGACCAATTTCAGGCACAGAAATGACTTTAAACACACTTTTTTTAGTTGAAAAAGTAATATTTCACATCCAACCGTCATTTCAAGTCAAAAGATTAAATGTTAAAATTTAATCATTATTGGCTATTTTTTGAACGTTCGACAGGTCCGGGGTCATCGTTTTTCATCAGAAAATTGATTTTTTGGACTCTACCAAAAATGATTCAAAATGTCATTTGGATCGGGCCTCATGTTGAGTAACCACTTTTTAAACCCTCACAGTGACCAAAATTGCCATTTTTACAGAGTTTTCGCTTACTCAAAAGCTTAAATTTTGACCAATTTCAGGCACAGAAATGACTTTAAACACACTTATTTTAGTTGAAAAAGTAATATTTCACATCCAACCGTCATTTAAAGTCAAAAGATTAAATGTTAAAATTTCATCAATATTGACCATTTTTTGAACGTTCGACAGGTCCGGGGTCATCGTTTTTCATCAGAAAATAGATTTTTTGGACTCTACCAAAAATGATTCAAAATGTCATTGGGATCGGGCCTCATGTTGAATAACCACTTTTTAGACCCTCACAGTGACCAAAATTGCCATTTTTACAGAGTTTTTCGCTTACTCAAAAGCTTCAATTTTGACCAATTTCAGGCACAGAAATGACTTTAAACACACTTATTTTAGTTGAAAAAGTAATAATTCACATCCAACCGTCATTTAAAGTCAAAAGATTAAATGTTAAAATTTCATCAATATTGACCACTTTTTTGAACGTTCGACAGGTCCGGGGTCATTGTTTTTCATCAGAAAATTGATTTTTTTGGACTCTACCAAAAATGTTTCAAAATGTCATTGGGATCGGGCCTCATGTTGAATAACTACTTTTTAGACCCTCACAGTGACCAAAATTACCATTTTTACAGAGTTTTCGCTTACTCAAAAGCTTCAATTTTGACCAATTTCAGGCACAGAAATGACTTTAAACACACTTATTTTAGTTGAAAAAGTAATAATTCACATCCAACCGTCATTTAAAGTCAAAAGATTAAATGTTAAAATTTCATCAATATTGACCATTTTTTTAACGTTCGACAGGTCCGGGTCATCGTTTTTCTTCAGAAAATTGATTTTTGGACTCTACCAAAAATGATTCAAAATGTCATTGGGTTCGGGCCTCATGTTGAATAACCACTTTTTAGACCCTCACAGTGACCAAAATTGCCATTTTTACAGAGTTTTCGCTTACTCAAAAGCTTCAATTTTGACCAATTTCAGGCACAGAAATGACTTTAAACACACTTTTTTTAGTTGAAAAAGTAATATTTCACATCCAACCGTCATTTCAAGTCAAAGATTAAATGTTAAAGTTAATCATTATTGGCCATTTTTTGAACGTTCGACAGGTCCGGGGTCATCGTTTTTCATCAGAAATTGATTTTTTGGGACTCTACCAAAAATGATTCAAAATGTCATTTGGATCGGGCCTCATGTTGAGTAACCACTTTTTAAACCCTCACAGTGACCAAAATTGCCATTTTTACAGAGTTTTCGCTTACTCAAAAGCTTCAATTTTGACCAATTTCAGGCACAGAAATGACTTTAAACACACTTATTTTAGTTGAAAAAGTAATAATTCACATCCAACCGTCATTTAAAGTCAAAAGATTAAATGTTAAAATTTCATCAATATTGACTACTTTTTTGAACGTTCGACAGGTCCGGGGTCATCGTTTTTCATCAGAAAATTGATTTTTTGGACTCTACCAAAAATGTTTCAAAATGTCATTGGGATCGGGCCTCATGTTGAATAACCACTTTTTAGACCCTCACAGTGACCAAAATTGCCATTTTTACAGAGTTTTCGCTTACTCAAAAGCTTCAATTTTGACCAATTCCAGGCACAGAAATGACTTTAAACACACTTATTTTAGTTGAAAAAGTAATATTTCACATCCAACCGTCATTTAAAGTCAAAAGATTAAATGTTAAAGTTTAATCATTATTGGCTATTTTTGAACGTTCGACAGGTCCGGGGTCATCGTTTTTCATCAGAAATTGATTTTTTGGACTCTACCAAAAATGATTCAAAATGTCATTTGGATCGGGCCTCATGTTGAGTAACCACTTTTTAAACCCTCACAGTGACCAAAATTGCCATTTTTACAGAATTTTCGCTTACTCAAAAGCTTCAATTTTGACCAATTTCAGGCACAGAAATGACTTTAAACACACTTATTTTAGTTGAAAAAGTAATAATTCACATCCAACCGTCATTTAAAGTCAAAAGATTAAATGTTAAAATTTCATCAATATTGACCACTTTTTTGAACGTTCGACAGGTCTGGGGTCATCGTTTTTCATCAGAAAATTGATTTTTTGGACTCTACCAAAAAATGTTTCAAAATGTCATTGGGATCGGGCCTCATGTTGAATAACCACTTTTTAGACCCTCACAGTGACCAAAATTGCCATTTTTACAGAGTTTTCGCTTACTCAAAAGCTTCAATTTTGACCAATTCCAGGCACAGAAATGACTTTAAACACACTTATTTTAGTTGAAAAAGTAATATTTCACATCCAACCGTCATTTAAAGTCAAAAGATTAAATGTTAAAATTTCATCAATATTGACCATTTTTTGAACGTTCGACAGGTCCGGGGTCATCGTTTTTCATCAGAAAATTGATTTTTTGGACTCTACCAAAAATGATTCAAAATGTCATTGGGATCGGGCCTCATGTTGAATAACTACTTTTTAGACCCTCACAGTGACGAAAATTGACATTTTTACAGAGTTTTCGCTTACTCAAAAGCTTCAATTTTGACCAATTTCAGGCACAGAAATGACTTTAAACACACTTTTTTTAGTTGAAAAAGTAATATTTCACATCCAACCGTCATTTCAAGTCAAAAGATTAAATGTTAAAGTTTAATCATTATTGGCTATTTTTTGAACGTTCGACAGGTCCGGGGTCATCGTTTTTCATCAGAAAATTGATTTTTTGGACTCTACCAAAAATGATTCAAAATGTCATTTGGATCGGGCCTCATGTTGAGTAACCACTTTTTAAACCCTCACAGTGACCAAAATTGCCATTTTTACAGAGTTTTCGCTTACTCAAAAGCTTCAATTTTGACCAATTTCAGGCACAGAAATGACTTTAAACACACCTATTTTAGTTGAAAAAGTAATATTTCACATCCAACCGTCATTTAAAGTCAAAAGATTAAATGTTAAAATTTCATCAATATTGACCATTTTTTGAACGTTCGACAGGTCCGGGGTCATCGTTTTTCATCAGAAAATAGATTTTTTGGACTCTACCAAAAATGATTCAAAATGTCATTGGGATCGGGCCTCATGTTGAATAACCACTTTTTAGACCCTCACAGTGACCAAAATTGCCATTTTTACAGAGTTTTCGCTTACTCAAAAGCTTCAATTTTGACCAATTTCAGCACAGAAATGACTTTAAACACACTTATTTTAGTTGAAAAAGTAATAATTCACATCCAACCGTCATTTAAAGTCAAAAGATTAAATGTTAAAATTTCATCAATATTGACCACTTTTTTGAACGTTCGACAGGTCCGGGGTCATTGTTTTTCATCAGAAAATTGATTTTTTGGACTCTACCAAAAATGTTTCAAAATGTCATTGGGATCGGGCCTCATGTTGAATAACCACTTTTTAGACCCTCACAGTGACCAAAATTGCCATTTTTACAGAGTTTTCGCTTACTCAAAAGCTTCAATTTTGACCAATTCCAGGCACAGAAATGACTTTAAACACACTTATTTTAGTTGAAAAAGTAATATTTTCACATCCAACCGTCATTTAAAGTCAAAAGATTAAATGTTGGAGGAGCCTAGCTCGCGACCGAGATGGGCCGCGCTTTAGCTCGGCTCCGTTCGCCCGCCTGTGTTTTTCACATTTATCCTGCATTTATCCTGCCCCGGGAAGCCCTCCTTGCTGTGTGGTACTACTACGATGCACTGCAGGCACTTACCACTTGTTCCGGTTGTCCTGGCTGCTGTGGGTCCGGTGCAGTGCCCCCGACCATTCCCGGGACTCGAGAGCGGACTGGCCTCATTCTTCGTCCCGGCTCCTGGGCCGGATGCAGCCTGCGGGCTTGCCCTTCGGGCGCACTGGAGGTGATTGGAGGGCCGCTGTTCATGTGAGCCGGAGGTTCCTGGCTGAGAGACTCTGTGTGGCGGCAGCCTTGGATGGTGACGCTGCCCTTCATTATTGGGGTTCCTCGTGTGTTCAGCTTCCTCCCCCTTTGTTCTCCGGTCCGGCCATTTTGTTCTTTGCCGCCCGGACTCGGAGATCGGGACTGGCGACATTGGGGGGCCGGCGAATCCCCTTCTTCTGGTGGCCCCCCTTCCTGTCCGGGGTGTTCTTCTGCCTGTCGGCGGGACTTCATCTGCTTGACTGCCGCCCCGGCGGAGGTTGTTGGCCGCGCGGCCTGTTCGGGCTCTCAAGATGGCGACCAACCCCATTTGTTTGGGCCGGGCCCGGACGAGCACTGGGGGCCCGCCGCAAGGCCCGGGTGTCGGATACTGTGAAGGTTTTCCTGCACTTAAGGGGATCTTACACATCCTGCTATCCTGGCGGCTCTCGGTGGCCGCGCCACTCCTGGCTCTGGAGACGGTTCCTCACTGCGGGCCTCCCGGGCCCCCACGACCGGATGAGGCATTGATATCGCGGGTGTGGCTGGTACTCTCCTGGCGGACTCGGTCCCGGCTGCCGCCCCGGAGGTGCGTAACCTGATGGGGCCTTCTCCTCCTGTGCTGCCTCCTCTGCCCTTGGCCCGGGAGCTGGATTTTGTTTTGCCGGACTTTCATGATTCTCCTGGTCCCTCTCAATCACCACTGCCCGATGACGTCTCCTGTGCCGGCCCGGATGGGTCGGTTTTTATGGATATATCCTTGGAACTGTGCCTGCATCGTTTGCTACATTCTGTGATTTTCCTGGATATTCCGTGCTTTTCTTCCTGTGACTTTTTTGGACTGCCGTTGGACTCTCCTGCTGCCTGCCTTCTGTTCTTTCTGGCAGGGTCCTCGTTGGATCGGACCCTTATTGCTTTGGATAAAAAGGGTCAGGGCTGATGAAAACTGACTCTTATATGCGGTAGCTCATGAACGGCTTGGATGATCTCTGTGTCCTGATATGGTTCGGTGTAACTGGTTAGTGCTCCTGGACTTTGGCCTGATACTCTTTGGCTTCCCGAGGACTTGGACCTTTAACCCGGGCGGGTGGATGGGTGCGTTTACTCCTGTCTTTGGCCCTCCCCCGTGTGTATGTTTGTATGTCTTTACTCCCTTCTTTCCTTCCCTTCCTTCCCCCCCCCTTTTTTTGTCTTTTAATTCCAACTTTTCTTGCTCCACTATATTTCGGGTTCTACTTAGGGCGACAGGCACGCTGCGGGGGGGGTAGGCCGTAGCCTTCTGCAGGGGTGCAGGGTGGGCTTAAGGGTGGGTGGGGGGGGTCTGTTTGTGTCGGGGGGTCTTTTTCCCCCCTTATTTTCCCCTTTTTTGTTCTATGGCTCTTGTGTATTCACTTTTTCGGGACTCTGTCACCTCGTGTCTCCCCCGGGGGTTTTCTGTCCTTCTTCCGGTGTGTGGCTGATTGTGGTTCGCTGCCTATTCTGGTATCGTGTTTCTGTTACATCGCATGCCGGTCTTATTGTCCTGTTTTTCCCCCTGGGGTGCGTGGTCTGGCGGGTGTTCCTTTTGTTGTCTTTTTCTCCCTCTTTCCCTTCCTCCTTTATGGAGTTCCCTCTTTCCGTTGGGGTGCGTATTGCGTAGTCTTTGTGATGGGGCTTTTTGACCACGTCTTCTTTGTTCGGGTAGGGGCGGAGGTGAGTGAGCTCGATTGACTGTTGCCACTGTCGCTATTTGATGGCCTGATTCTGTTTCTGTCCTTTGCTAGATTTGATTATATGGTTTCATTTTTCTTACGTTGTGTCTATAAAATGGCGGCTTGCCACGGTCCCTCCCTTGTACTCTCATATACGGCCCGTTATTCCTTTGGTCCCCTCCCCGTGCTAGAAAATTAACCTTTATTATCCTGCTCTTGCTGAACGCTCGATGGTTTTTATTGCTTCACCAGTGCTCCTGATGTTATATCCTGTGCAGATCTTCTTTTTGTATGCTGGTTATTTGACCATTCTGTTCTGGCCAGCCCGTGGGGTTGTAGGCCAGTATTTGTGAGCTTTCATTGTTCAATAAAGGTTTAAAAAAAAAAAAAAAAAAAGATTAAATGTTAAAATTTCATCAATATTGACCATTTTTTGAACGTTCGACAGGTCCGGGGTCATGGTTTTTCATCAGAAAATTGATTTTTTGGACTCTACCAAAAATGATTCAAAATGTCATTGGGATCGGGCCTCATGTTGAATAACTACTTTTTAGACCCTCACAGTGACCAAAATTACCATTTTTACAGAGTTTTCGCTTACTCAAAAGCTTCAATTTTGACCAATTTCAGGCACAGAAATGACTTTAAACACACTTATTTTAGTTGAAAAAGTAATAATTCACATCCAACCGTCATTTAAAGTCAAAAGATTAAATGTTAAATTTCATCAATATTGACCATTTTTTTAACGTTCGACAGGTCCGGGGTCATCGTTTTTCTTCAGAAAATTGATTTTTGGACTCTACCAAAAATGATTCAAAATGTCATTGGGTTCGGGCCTCATGTTGAATAACCACTTTTTAGACCCTCACAGTGACCAAAATTGCCATTTTTACAGAGTTTTCGCTTACTCAAAAGCTTCAATTTTGACCAATTTCAGGCACAGAAATGACTTTAAACACACTTTTTTTAGTTGAAAAAGTAATATTTCACATCCAACCGTCATTTCAAGTCAAAAGATTAAATGTTAAAGTTTAATCATTATTGGCCATTTTTTTGAACGTTCGACAGGTCCGGGGTCATCGTTTTTCATCAGAAAATTGATTTTTTGGACTCTACCAAAAATGATTCAAAATGTCATTTGGATCGGGCCTCATGTTGAGTAACCACTTTTTAAACCCTCACAGTGACCAAAATTGCCATTTTTACAGAGTTTTCGCTTACTCAAAAGCTTCAATTTTGACCAATTTCAGGCACAGAAATGACTTTAAACACACTTATTTTAGTTGAAAAAGTAATAATTCACATCCAACCGTCATTTAAAGTCAAAAGATTAAATGTTAAAATTTCATCAATATTGACTACTTTTTTGAACATTCGACAGGTCCGGGGTCATCGTTTTTCATCAGAAAATTGATTTTTTGGACTCTACCAAAAATGATTCAAAATGTCATTTGGATCGGGCCTCATGTTGAATAACCACTTTTTAGACCCTCACAGTGACCAAAATTGCCATTTTTACAGAGTTTTCGCTTACTCAAAAGCTTCAATTTTGACCAATTCCAGGCACAGAAATGACTTTAAACACACTTATTTTAGTTGAAAAAGTAATAATTCCCATCCAACCGTCATTTAAAGTCAAAAGATTAAATGTTAAAATTTCATCAATATTGACCACTTTTTTGAACGTTCGACAGGTCCGGGGTCATCGTTTTTCATCAGAAAATTGATTTTTTGGACTCTACCAAAAATGATTCAAAATGTCATTGGGATCGGGCCTCATGTTGAATAACTACTTTTTAGACCCTCACAGTGACCAAAAATTGCCATTTTTACAGAGTTTTCGCTTACTCAAAAGCTTCAATTTTGACCAATTTCAGGCACAGAAATGACTTTAAACACACTTATTTTAGTTGAAAAAGTAATAATTCACATCCAACCGTCATTTAAAGTCAAAAGATTAAATGTTAAAATTTCATCAATATTGACCACTTTTTTGAACGTTCGACAGGTCCGGGGTCATCGTTTTTCATTAGAAAATTGATTTTTGGACTCTACCAAAAATGATTCAAAATGTCATTTGGATCGGGCCTCATGTTGAATAACCACTTTTTAGACCCTCACAGTGACCAAAATTGCCTATTTTACAGAGTTTTTGCTTACTCAAAAGCTTCAATTTTGACCAATTTCAGGCACAGAAATGACTTTAAACACACTTTTTTTTAGTTGAAAAAGTAATATTTCACATCCAACCGTCATTTAAAGTCAAAAGATTAAATGTTAAAATTTCATCAATATTGACCATTTTTTTAACGTTCGACAGGTCCGGGGTCATCGTTTTTCTTCAGAAAATTGATTTTTTGGACTCTACCAAAAATGATTCAAAATGTCATTGGGTTCGGGCCTCATGTTGAATAACCACTTTTTAGACCCTCACAGTGACCGCTTACTCAAAAGCTTCAATTTTGACCAATTTCAGGCACAGAAATGACTTTAAACACACTTTTTTTAGTTGAAAAAGTAATATTTCACATCCAACCGTCATTTCAAGTCAAAAGATTAAATGTTAAAGTTTAATCATTATTGGCCATTTTTTGAACGTTCGACAGGTCCGGGGTCATCGTTTTTCATCAGAAAATTGATTTTTTGGACTCTACCAAAAATGATTCAAAATGTCATTTGGATCGGGCCTCATGTTGAGTAACCACTTTTTAAACCCTCACAGTGACCAAAATTGCCATTTTTACAGAGTTTTCGCTTACTCAAAAGCTTCAATTTTGACCAATTTCAGGCACAGAAATGACTTTAAACACACTTATTTTAGTTGAAAAAGTAATAATTCACATCCAACCGTCATTTAAAGTCAAAAGATTAAATGTTAAAATTTCATCAATATTGACTACTTTTTTGAACGTTCGACAGGTCCGGGGTCATCGTTTTTCATCAGAAAATTGATTTTTTGGGACTCTACCAAAAATGTTTCAAAATGTCATTGGGATCGGGCCTCATGTTGAATAACCACTTTTTAGACCCTCACAGTGACCAAAATTGCCATTTTTACAGAGTTTTCGCTTACTCAAAAGCTTCAATTTTGACCAATTCCAGGCACAGAAATGACTTTAAACACACTTATTTTAGTTGAAAAAGTAATATTTCACATCCAACCGTCATTTAAAGTCAAAAGATTAAATGTTAAAATTTCATCAATATTGACCATTTTTTGAACGTTCGACAGGTCCGGGGTCATCGTTTTTCATCAGAAAATTGATTTTTTGGACTCTACCAAAAATGATTCAAAATGTCATTGGGATCGGGCCTCATGTTGAATAACTACTTTTTAGACCCTCACAGTGACGAAAATTGCCATTTTTACAGAGTTTTCGCTTACTCAAAAGCTTCAATTTTGACCAATTTCAGGCACAGAAATGACTTTAAACACACTTTTTTTAGTTGAAAAAGTAATATTTCACATCCAACCGTCATTTCAAGTCAAAAGATTAAATGTTAAAGTTTAATCATTATTGGCTATTTTTTTAACGTTCGACAGGTCCGGGGTCATCGTTTTTCATCAGAAAATTGATTTTTTGGACTCTACCAAAAATGATTCAAAATGTCATTTGGATCGGGCCTCATGTTGAGTAACCACTTTTTAAACCCTCACAGTGACCAAAATTGCCATTTTTTACAGAGTTTTCGCTTACTCAAAAGCTTCAATTTTGACCAATTTCAGGCACAGAAATGACTTTAAACACACTTATTTTAGTTGAAAAAGTAATATTTCACATCCAACCGTCATTTAAAGTCAAAAGATTAAATGTTAAAATGTCATCAATATTGACTACTTTTTTGAACGTTCGACAGGTCCGGGGTCATCGTTTTCATCAGAAAATTGATTTTTTGGACTCTACCAAAAATGTTTCAAAATGTCATTGGGATCGGGCCTCATGTTGAATAACCACTTTTTAGACCCTCACAGTGACCAAAATTGCCATTTTTACAGAGTTTTCGCTTACTCAAAAGCTTCAATTTTGACCAATTCCAGGCACAGAAATGACTTTAAACACACTTATTTTAGTTGAAAAAGTAATATTTCACATCCAACCGTCATTTAAAGTCAAAAGATTAAATGTTAAAATTTCATCAATATTGACCATTTTTTGAACGTTCGACAGGTCCGGGGTCATCGTTTTTCATCAGAAAATTGATTTTTTGGACTCTACCAAAAATGATTCAAAATGTCATTGGGATCGGGCCTCATGTTGAATAACTACTTTTTAGACCCTCACAGTGACGAAAATTGCCATTTTACAGAGTTTTCGCTTACTCAAAAGCTTCAATTTTGACCAATTTCAGGCACAGAAATGACTTTAAACACACTTTTTTTAGTTGAAAAAGTAATATTTCACATCCAACCGTCATTTCAAGTCAAAAGATTAAATGTTAAAGTTTAATCATTATTGGCTATTTTTTGAACGTTCGACAGGTCCGGGGTCATCGTTTTTCATCAGAAAATTGATTTTTTGGACTCTACCAAAAATGATTCAAAATGTCATTTGGATCGGGCCTCATGTTGAGTAACCACTTTTTAAACCCTCACAGTGACCAAAATTGCCATTTTTACAGAGTTTTCGCTTACTCAAAAGCTTCAATTTTGACCAATTTCAGGCACAGAAATGACTTTAAACACACTTATTTTAGTTGAAAAAGTAATATTTCACATCCAACCGTCATTTAAAGTCAAAAGATTAAATGTTAAAATTTCATCAATATTGACCATTTTTTGAACGTTCGACAGGTCCGGGGTCATCGTTTTTCATCAGAAAATAGATTTTTTGGACTCTACCAAAAATGATTCAAAATGTCATTGGGATCGGGCCTCATGTTGAATAACCACTTTTTAGACCCTCACAGTGACCAAAATTGCCATTTTTACAGAGTTTTCGCTTACTCAAAAGCTTCAATTTTGACCAATTTCAGGCACAGAAATGACTTTAAACACACTTATTTTAGTTGAAAAAGTAATAATTCACATCCAACCGTCATTTAAAGTCAAAAGATTAAATGTTAAAATTTCATCAATATTGACCACTTTTTTGAACGTTCGACAGGTCCGGGGTCATTGTTTTTCATCAGAAAATTGATTTTTTGGACTCTACCAAAAATGTTTCAAAATGTCATTGGGATCGGGCCTCATGTTGAATAACCACTTTTTAGACCCTCACAGTGACCAAAATTGCCATTTTTACAGAGTTTTCGCTTACTCAAAAGCTTCAATTTTGACCAATTCCAGGCACAGAAATGACTTTAAACACACTTATTTTAGTTGAAAAAGTAATATTTCACATCCAACCGTCATTTAAAGTCAAAAGATTAAATGTTAAAATTTCATCAATATTGACCATTTTTTGAACGTTCGACAGGTCCGGGGTCATGGTTTTTCATCAGAAAATTGATTTTTTGGACTCTACCAAAAAAGATTCAAAATGTCATTGGGATCGGGCCTCATGTTGAATAACTACTTTTTAGACCCTCACAGTGACCAAAATTACCATTTTTACAGAGTTTTCGCTTACTCAAAAGCTTCAATTTTGACCAATTTCAGGCACAGAAATGACTTTAAACACACTTATTTTAGTTGAAAAAGTAATAATTCACATCCAACCGTCATTTAAAGTCAAAAGATTAAATGTTAAAATTTCATCAATATTGACCATTTTTTTAACGTTCGACAGGTCCGGGGTCATCGTTTTTCTTCAGAAAATTGATTTTTTGGACTCTACCAAAAATGATTCAAAATGTCATTTGGATCGGGCCTCATGTTGAGTAACCACTTTTTAAACCCTCACAGTGACCAAAATTGCCATTTTTACAGAGTTTTCGCTTACTCAAAAGCTTCAATTTTGACCAATTTCAGGCACAGAAATGACTTTAAACACACTTATTTTAGTTGAAAAAGTAATAATTCACATCCAACCGTCATTTAAAGTCAAAAGATTAAATGTTAAAATTTCATCAATATTGACTACTTTTTTGAACGTTCGACAGGTCCGGGGTCATCGTTTTTCATCAGAAAATTGATTTTTTGGACTCTACCAAAAATGATTCAAAATGTCATTTGGATCGGGCCTCATGTTGAATAACCACTTTTTAGACCCTCACAGTGACCAAAATTGCCATTTTTACAGAGTTTTCGCTTACTCAAAAGCTTCAATTTTGACCAATTCCAGGCACAGAAATGACTTTAAACACACTTATTTTAGTTGAAAAAGTAATAATTCCCATCCAACCGTCATTTAAAGTCAAAAGATTAAATGTTAAAATTTCATCAATATTGACCACTTTTTTGAACGTTCGACAGGTCCGGGGTCATCGTTTTTCATCAGAAAATTGATTTTTTGGACTCTACCAAAAATTATTCAAAATGTCATTGGGATCGGGCCTCATGTTGAATAACTACTTTTTAGACCCTCACAGTGACCAAAATTGCCATTTTTACAGAGTTTTCGCTTACTCAAAAGCTTCAATTTGACCAATTTCAGGCACAGAAATGACTTTAAACACACTTATTTTAGTTGAAAAAGTAATAATTCACATCCAACCGTCATTTAAAGTCAAAAGATTAAATGTTAAAATTTCATCAATATTGACCACTTTTTTGAACGTTCGACAGGTCCGGGGTCATCGTTTTTCATCAGAAAATTGATTTTTTGGACTCTACCAAAAATGATTCAAAATGTCATTTGGATCGGGCCTCATGTTGAATAACCACTTTTTAGACCCTCACAGTGACCAAAATTGCCATTTTTACAGAGTTTTTGCTTACTCAAAAGCTTCAATTTTGACCAATTTCAGGCACAGAAATGACTTTAAACACACTTTTTTTTAGTTGAAAAAGTAATATTTCACATCCAACCGTCATTTAAAGTCAAAAGATTAAATTTTAAAATTTCATCAATATTGACCATTTTTTTAACGTTCGACAGGTCCGGGGTCATCGTTTTTCTTCAGAAAATTGATTTTTTATACTCTACCAAAAATGATTCAAAATGTCATTGGGTTCGGGCCTCATGTTGAATAACCACTTTTTAGACCCTCACTGTGACCAAAATTGCCATTTTTACAGAGTTTTCGATTACTCAAAAGCTTCAATTTTGACCAATTTCAGGCACAGAAATGACTTTAAACACACTTTTTTTAGTTGAAAAAGTAATATTTCACATCCAACCGTCATTTCAAGTCAAAAGATTAAATGTTAAAGTTTAATCATTATTGGCCATTTTTTGAACGTTCGACAGGTCCGGGGTCATCGTTTTTCATCAGAAAATTGATTTTTTGGACTCTACCAAAAATGATTCAAAATGTCATTTGGATCGGGCCTCATGTTGAATAACCACTTTTTAGACCCTCACAGTGACCAAAATTGCCATTTTTACAGAGTTTTCGCTTACTCAAAAGCTTCAATTTTGACCAATTCCAGGCACAGAAATGACTTTAAACACACTTATTTTAGTTGAAAAAGTAATAATTCCCATCCAACCGTCATTTAAAGTCAAAAGATTAAATGTTAAAATTTCATCAATATTGACCACTTTTTTGAACGTTCGACAGGTCCGGGGTCATCGTTTTTCATCAGAAAATTGATTTTTTGGACTCTACCAAAAATGATTCAAAATGTCATTGGGATCGGGCCTCATGTTGAATAACTACTTTTTAGACCCTCACAGTGACCAAAATTGCCATTTTTACAGAGTTTTCGCTTACTCAAAAGCTTCAATTTTGACCAATTTCAGGCACAGAAATGACTTTAAACACACTTATTTTAGTTGAAAAAGTAATAATTCACATCCAACCGTCATTTAAAGTCAAAAGATTAAATGTTAAAATTTCATCAATATTGACCACTTTTTTGAACGTTCGACAGGTCCGGGGTCATCGTTTTTCATCAGAAAATTGATTTTTTGGACTCTACCAAAAATGATTCAAAATGTCATTTGGATCGGGCCTCATGTTGAATAACCACTTTTTAGACCCTCACAGTGACCAAAATTGCCATTTTTACAGAGTTTTTGCTTACTCAAAAGCTTCAATTTTGACCAATTTCAGGCACAGAAATGACTTTAAACACACTTTTTTTTAGTTGAAAAAGTAATATTTCACATCCAACCGTCATTTAAAGTCAAAAGATTAAATTTTAAAATTTCATCAATATTGACCATTTTTTTAACGTTCGACAGGTCCGGGGTCATCGTTTTTCTTCAGAAAATTGATTTTTTATACTCTACCAAAAATGATTCAAAATGTCATTGGGTTCGGGCCTCATGTTGAATAACCACTTTTTAGACCCTCACTGTGACCAAAATTGCCATTTTTACAGAGTTTTCGCTTACTCAAAAGCTTCAATTTTGACCAATTTCAGGCACAGAAATGACTTTAAACACACTTTTTTTAGTTGAAAAAGTAATATTTCACATCCAACCGTCATTTCAAGTCAAAAGATTAAATGTTAAAGTTTAATCATTATTGGCCATTTTTTGAACGTTCGACAGGTCCGGGGTCATCGTTTTTCATCAGAAAATTGATTTTTTGGACTCTACCAAAAATGATTCAAAATGTCATTTGGATCGGGCCTCATGTTGAGTAACCACTTTTTAAACCCTCACAGTGACCAAAATTGCCATTTTTACAGAGTTTTCGCTTACTCAAAAGCTTCATTTTGACCAATTTCAGGCACAGAAATGACTTTAAACTCACTTATTTTAGTTGAAAAAGTAATATTTCACATCCAACCGTCATTTAAAGTCAAAAGATTAAATGTTAAAATTTCATCAATATTGACCATTTTTTGAACGTTCGACAGGTCCGGGGTCATCGTTTTTCATCAGAAAATTGATTTTTTGGACTCTACCAAAAATGATTCAAAATGTCATTGGGATCGGGCCTCATGTTGAATAACCACTTTTTAGACCCTCACAGTGACCAAAATTGCCATTTTTACAGAGTTTTCGCTTACTCAAAAGCTTCAATTTTGACCAATTTCAGGCACAGAAATGACTTTAAACACACTTATTTTAGTTGAAAAAGTAATAATTCACATCCAACCGTCATTTAAAGTCAAAAGATTAAATGTTAAAATTTCATCAATATTGACCACTTTTTTTAACGTTCGACAGGTCCGGGGTCATCGTTTTTCATCAGAAAATTGATTTTTTGGACTCTACCAAAAATGTTTCAAAATGTCATTGGGATCGGGCCTCATGTTGAATAACCACTTTTTAGACCCTCACAGTGACCTTAATTGCAATTTTTACAGAGTTTTCGCTTACTCAAAAGCTTCAATTTTGACCAATTCCAGGCACAGAAATGACTTTAAACACACTTATTTTAGTTGAAAAAGTAATATTTCACATCCAACCGTCATTTAAAGTCAAAAGATTAAATGTTAAAATTTCATCAATATTGACCATTTTTTGAACGTTCGACAGGTCCAGGGTCATCGTTTTTCATCAGAAAATTGATTTTTTGGACTCTACCAAAAATGTTTCAAAATGTCATTGGGATCGGGCCTCATGTTGAATAACCACTTTTTAGACCCTCACAGTGACCAAAATTGCCATTTTTACAGAGTTTTCGCTTACTCAAAAGCTTCAATTTTGACCAATTTCAGGCACAGAAATGACTTTAAACACACTTTTTTTAGTTGAAAAAGTAATAATTCACATCCAACTGTCATTTAAAGTCAAAAGAATAAATGTTACATTTTCATCAATATTGACCATTTTTTGAACGTTCGACATGTCCGGGGTCATCGTTTTTCATCAGAAAATTGATTTTTTGGACTCTACCAAAAATGATTCAAAATGTCATTTGGATCGGGCCTCATGTTGAGTAACCACTTTTTAAACCCTCACAGTGACCAAAATTGCCATTTTTACAGAGTTTTCGCTTACTCAAAAGCTTCAATTTTGACCAATTTCAGGCACAGAAATGACTTTAAACACACTTATTTTAGTTGAAAAAGTAATAATTCACATCCAACCGTCATTTAAAGTCAAAAGATTAAATGTTAAAATTTCATCAATATTGACTACTTTTTTGAACGTTCGACAGGTCCGGGGTCATCGTTTTTCATCAGAAAATTGATTTTTTGGACTCTACCAAAAATGATTCAAAATGTCATTTGGATCGGGCCTCATGTTGAGTAACCACTTTTTAAACCCTCACAGTGACCAAAATTGCCATTTTTACAGAGTTTTCGCTTACTCAAAAGCTTCAATTTTGACCAATTTCAGGCACAGAAATGACTTTAAACACACTTATTTTAGTTGAAAAAGTAATAATTCACATCCAACCGTCATTTAAAGTCAAAAGATTAAATGTTAAAATTTCATCAATATTGACTACTTTTTTGAACGTTCGACAGGTCCGGGGTCATCGTTTTTCATCAAAAAATTGATTTTTTGGACTCTACCAAAAATGATTCAAAATGTCATTTGGATCGGGCCTCATGTTGAATAACCACTTTTTAGACCCTCACAGTGACCAAAATTGCCATTTTTACAGAGTTTTCGCTTACTCAAAAGCTTCAATTTTGACCAATTCCAGGCACAGAAATGACTTTAAACACACTTATTTTAGTTGAAAAAGTAATAATTCCCATCCAACCGTCATTTAAAGTCAAAAGATTAAATGTTAAAATTTCATCAATATTGACCACTTTTTTGAACGTTCGACAGGTCCGGGGTCATCGTTTTTCATCAGAAAATTGATTTTTTGGACTCTACCAAAAATGATTCAAAATGTCATTGGGATCGGGCCTCATGTTGAATAACTACTTTTTAGACCCTCACAGTGACCAAAATTGCCATTTTTACAGAGTTTTCGCTTACTCAAAAGCTTCAATTTTGACCAATTTCAGGCACAGAAATGACTTTAAACACACTTATTTTAGTTGAAAAAGTAATAATTCACATCCAACCGTCATTTAAAGTCAAAAGATTAAATGTTAAAATTTCATCAATATTGACCACTTTTTTGAACGTTCGACAGGTCCGGGGTCATCGTTTTTCATCAGAAAATTGATTTTTTGGACTCTACCAAAAATGATTCAAAATGTCATTTGGATCGGGCCTCATGTTGAATAACCACTTTTTAGACCCTCACAGTGACCAAAATTGCCATTTTTACAGAGTTTTCGCTTACTCAAAAGCTTCAATTTTGACCAATTTCAGGCACAGAAATGACTTTAAACACACTTTTTTTTAGTTGAAAAAGTAATATTTCACATCCAACCATCATTTAAAGTCAAAAGATTAAATTTTAAAATTTCATCAATATTGACCATTTTTTTAACGTTCGACAGGTCCGGGGTCATCGTTTTTCTTCAGAAAATTGATTTTTTATACTCTACCAAAAATGATTCAAAATGTCATTGGGTTCGGGCCTCATGTTGAATAACCACTTTTTAGACCCTCACTGTGACCAAAATTGCCATTTTTACAGAGTTTTCGCTTACTCAAAAGCTTCAATTTTGACCAATTTCAGGCACAGAAATGACTTTAAACACACTTTTTTTAGTTGAAAAAGTAATATTTCACATCCAACCGTCATTTCAAGTCAAAAGATTAAATGTTAAAGTTTAATCATTATTGGCCATTTTTTGAACGTTCGACAGGTCCGGGGTCATCGTTTTTCATCAGAAAATTGATTTTTTGGACTCTACCAAAAATGATTCAAAATGTCATTTGGATCGGGCCTCATGTTGAGTAACCACTTTTTAAACCCTCACAGTGACCAAAATTGCCATTTTTACAGAGTTTTCGCTTACTCAAAAGCTTCAATTTTGACCAATTTCAGGCACAGAAATGACTTTAAACACACTTATTTTAGTTGAAAAAGTAATATTTCACATCCAACCGTCATTTAAAGTCAAAAGATTAAATGTTAAAATTTCATCAATATTGACCATTTTTTGAACGTTCGACAGGTCCGGGGTCATCGTTTTTCATCAGAAAATAGATTTTTTGGACTCTACCAAAAATGATTCAAAATGTCATTGGGATCGGGCCTCATGTTGAATAACCACTTTTTAGACCCTCACAGTGACCAAAATTGCCATTTTTACAGAGTTTTCGCTTACTCAAAAGCTTCAATTTTGACCAATTTCAGGCACAGAAATGACTTTAAACACACTTATTTTAGTTGAAAAAGTAATAATTCACATCCAACCGTCATTTAAAGTCAAAAGATTAAATGTTAAAATTTCATCAATATTGACCACTTTTTTGAACGTTCGACAGGTCCGGGGTCATTGTTTTTCATCAGAAAATTGATTTTTTGGACTCTACCAAAAATGTTTCAAAATGTCATTGGGATCGGGCCTCATGTTGAATAACCACTTTTTAGACCCTCACAGTGACCAAAATTGCCATTTTTACAGAGTTTTCGCTTACTCAAAAGCTTCAATTTTGACCAATTCCAGGCACAGAAATGACTTTAAACACACTTATTTTAGTTGAAAAAGTAATATTTCACATCCAACCGTCATTTAAAGTCAAAAGATTAAATGTTAAAATTTCATCAATATTGACCATTTTTTGAACGTTCGACAGGTCCGGGGTCATGGTTTTTCATCAGAAAATTGATTTTTTGGACTCTACCAAAAAAGATTCAAAATGTCATTGGGATCGGGCCTCATGTTGAATAACTACTTTTTAGACCCTCACAGTGACCAAAATTACCATTTTTACAGAGTTTTCGCTTACTCAAAAGCTTCAATTTTGACCAATTTCAGGCACAGAAATGACTTTAAACACACTTATTTTAGTTGAAAAAGTAATAATTCACATCCAACCGTCATTTAAAGTCAAAAGATTAAATGTTAAAATTTCATCAATATTGACCATTTTTTTAACGTTCGACAGGTCCGGGGTCATCGTTTTTCTTCAGAAAATTGATTTTTTGGACTCTACCAAAAATGATTCAAAATGTCATTTGGATCGGGCCTCATGTTGAGTAACCACTTTTTAAACCCTCACAGTGACCAAAATTGCCATTTTTACAGAGTTTTCGCTTACTCAAAAGCTTCAATTTTGACCAATTTCAGGCACAGAAATGACTTTAAACACACTTATTTTAGTTGAAAAAGTAATAATTCACATCCAACCGTCATTTAAAGTCAAAAGATTAAATGTTAAAATTTCATCAATATTGACTACTTTTTTGAACGTTCGACAGGTCCGGGGTCATCGTTTTTCATCAGAAAATTGATTTTTTGGACTCTACCAAAAATGATTCAAAATGTCATTTGGATCGGGCCTCATGTTGAATAACCACTTTTTAGACCCTCACAGTGACCAAAATTGCCATTTTTACAGAGTTTTCGCTTACTCAAAAGCTTCAATTTTGACCAATTCCAGGCACAGAAATGACTTTAAACACACTTATTTTAGTTGAAAAAGTAATAATTCCCATCCAACCGTCATTTAAAGTCAAAAGATTAAATGTTAAAATTTCATCAATATTGACCACTTTTTTGAACGTTCGACAGGTCCGGGGTCATCGTTTTTCATCAGAAAATTGATTTTTTGGACTCTACCAAAAATGATTCAAAATGTCATTGGGATCGGGCCTCATGTTGAATAACTACTTTTTAGACCCTCACAGTGACCAAAATTGCCATTTTTACAGAGTTTTCGCTTACTCAAAAGCTTCAATTTTGACCAATTTCAGGCACAGAAATGACTTTAAACACACTTATTTTAGTTGAAAAAGTAATAATTCACATCCAACCGTCATTTAAAGTCAAAAGATTAAATGTTAAAATTTCATCAATATTGACCACTTTTTTGAACGTTCGACAGGTCCGGGGTCATCGTTTTTCATCAGAAAATTGATTTTTTGGACTCTACCAAAAATGATTCAAAATGTCATTTGGATCGGGCCTCATGTTGAATAACCACTTTTTAGACCCTCACAGTGACCAAAATTGCCATTTTTACAGAGTTTTTGCTTACTCAAAAGCTTCAATTTTGACCAATTTCAGGCACAGAAATGACTTTAAACACACTTTTTTTTAGTTGAAAAAGTAATATTTCACATCCAACCGTCATTTAAAGTCAAAAGATTAAATTTTAAAATTTCATCAATATTGACCATTTTTTTAACGTTCGACAGGTCCGGGGTCATCGTTTTTCTTCAGAAAATTGATTTTTTATACTCTACCAAAAATGATTCAAAATGTCATTGGGTTTGGGCCTCATGTTGAATAACCACTTTTTAGACCCTCACTGTGACCAAAATTGCCATTTTTACAGAGTTTTCGCTTACTCAAAAGCTTCAATTTTGACCAATTTCAGGCACAGAAATGACTTTAAACACACTTTTTTTAGTTGAAAAAGTAATATTTCACATCCAACCGTCATTTCAAGTCAAAAGATTAAATGTTAAAGTTTAATCATTATTGGCCATTTTTTGAACGTTCGACAGGTCCGGGGTCATCGTTTTTCATCAGAAAATTGATTTTTTGGACTCTACCAAAAATGATTCAAAATGTCATTTGGATCGGGCCTCATGTTGAATAACCACTTTTTAGACCCTCACAGTGACCAAAATTGCCATTTTTACAGAGTTTTCGCTTACTCAAAAGCTTCAATTTTGACCAATTCCAGGCACAGAAATGACTTTAAACACACTTATTTTAGTTGAAAAAGTAATAATTCCCATCCAACCGTCATTTAAAGTCAAAAGATTAAATGTTAAAATTTCATCAATATTGACCACTTTTTTGAACGTTCGACAGGTCCGGGGTCATCGTTTTTCATCAGAAAATTGATTTTTTGGACTCTACCAAAAATGATTCAAAATGTCATTGGGATCGGGCCTCATGTTGAATAACTACTTTTTAGACCCTCACAGTGACCAAAATTGCCATTTTTACAGAGTTTTCGCTTACTCAAAAGCTTCAATTTTGACCAATTTCAGGCACAGAAATGACTTTAAACACACTTATTTTAGTTGAAAAAGTAATAATTCACATCCAACCGTCATTTAAAGTCAAAAGATTAAATGTTAAAATTTCATCAATATTGACCACTTTTTTGAACGTTCGACAGGTCCGGGGTCATCGTTTTTCATCAGAAAATTGATTTTTTGGACTCTACCAAAAATGATTCAAAATGTCATTTGGATCGGGCCTCATGTTGAATAACCACTTTTTAGACCCTCACAGTGACCAAAATTGCCATTTTTACAGAGTTTTTGCTTACTCAAAAGCTTCAATTTTGACCAATTTCAGGCACAGAAATGACTTTAAACACACTTTTTTTTTGTTGAAAAAGTAATATTTCACATCCAACCGTCATTTAAAGTCAAAAGATTAAATTTTAAAATTTCATCAATATTGACCATTTTTTTAACGTTCGACAGGTCCGGGGTCATCGTTTTTCTTCAGAAAATTGATTTTTTATACTCTACCAAAAATGATTCAAAATGTCATTGGGTTCGGGCCTCATGTTGAATAACCACTTTTTAGACCCTCACTGTGACCAAAATTGCCATTTTTACAGAGTTTTCGCTTACTCAAAAGCTTCAATTTTGACCAATTTCAGGCACAGAAATGACTTTAAACACACTTTTTTTAGTTGAAAAAGTAATATTTCACATCCAACCGTCATTTCAAGTCAAAAGATTAAATGTTAAAGTTTAATCATTATTGGCCATTTTTTGAACGTTCGACAGGTCCGGGGTCATCGTTTTTCATCAGAAAATTGATTTTTTGGACTCTACCAAAAATGATTCAAAATGTCATTTGGATCGGGCCTCATGTTGAGTAACCACTTTTTAAACCCTCACAGTGACCAAAATTGCCATTTTTACAGAGTTTTCGCTTACTCAAAAGCTTCAATTTTGACCAATTTCAGGCACAGAAATGACTTTAAACTCACTTATTTTAGTTGAAAAAGTAATATTTCACATCCAACCGTCATTTAAAGTCAAAAGATTAAATGTTAAAATTTCATCAATATTGACCATTTTTTGAACGTTCGACAGGTCCGGGGTCATCGTTTTTCATCAGAAAATTGATTTTTTGGACTCTACCAAAAATGATTCAAAATGTCATTGGGATCGGGCCTCATGTTGAATAACCACTTTTTAGACCCTCACAGTGACCAAAATTGCCATTTTTACAGAGTTTTCGCTTACTCAAAAGCTTCAATTTTGACCAATTTCAGGCACAGAAATGACTTTAAACACACTTATTTTAGTTGAAAAAGTAATAATTCACATCCAACCGTCATTTAAAGTCAAAAGATTAAATGTTAAAATTTCATCAATATTGACCACTTTTTTTAACGTTCGACAGGTCCGGGGTCATCGTTTTTCATCAGAAAATTGATTTTTTGGACTCTACCAAAAATGTTTCAAAATGTCATTGGGATCGGGCCTCATGTTGAATAACCACTTTTTAGACCCTCACAGTGACCTTAATTGCAATTTTTACAGAGTTTTCGCTTACTCAAAAGCTTCAATTTTGACCAATTCCAGGCACAGAAATGACTTTAAACACACTTATTTTAGTTGAAAAAGTAATATTTCACATCCAACCGTCATTTAAAGTCAAAAGATTAAATGTTAAAATTTCATCAATATTGACCATTTTTTGAACGTTCGACAGGTCCAGGGTCATCGTTTTTCATCAGAAAATTGATTTTTTGGACTCTACCAAAAATGTTTCAAAATGTCATTGGGATCGGGCCTCATGTTGAATAACCACTTTTTAGACCCTCACAGTGACCAAAATTGCCATTTTTACAGAGTTTTCGCTTACTCAAAAGCTTCAATTTTGACCAATTTCAGGCACAGAAATGACTTTAAACACACTTTTTTTAGTTGAAAAAGTAATAATTCACATCCAACTGTCATTTAAAGTCAAAAGAATAAATGTTACATTTTCATCAATATTGACCATTTTTTGAACGTTCGACATGTCCGGGGTCATCGTTTTTCATCAGAAAATTGATTTTTTGGACTCTACCAAAAATGATTCAAAATGTCATTTGGATCGGGCCTCATGTTGAGTAACCACTTTTTAAACCCTTACAGTGACCAAAATTGCCATTTTTACAGAGTTTTCGCTTACTCAAAAGCTTCAATTTTGACCAATTTCAGGCACAGAAATGACTTTAAACACACTTATTTTAGTTGAAAAAGTAATAATTCACATCCAACCGTCATTTAAAGTCAAAAGATTAAATGTTAAAATTTCATCAATATTGACTACTTTTTTGAACGTTCGACAGGTCCGGGGTCATCGTTTTTCATCAGAAAATTGATTTTTTGGACTCTACCAAAAATGATTCAAAATGTCATTTGGATCGGGCCTCATGTTGAGTAACCACTTTTTAAACCCTCACAGTGACCAAAATTGCCATTTTTACAGAGTTTTCGCTTACTCAAAAGCTTCAATTTTGACCAATTTCAGGCACAGAAATGACTTTAAACACACTTATTTTAGTTGAAAAAGTAATAATTCACATCCAACCGTCATTTAAAGTCAAAAGATTAAATGTTAAAATTTCATCAATATTGACTACTTTTTTGAACGTTCGACAGGTCCGGGGTCATCGTTTTTCATCAAAAAATTGATTTTTTGGACTCTACCAAAAATGATTCAAAATGTCATTTGGATCGGGCCTCATGTTGAATAACCACTTTTTAGACCCTCACAGTGACCAAAATTGCCATTTTTACAGAGTTTTCGCTTACTCAAAAGCTTCAATTTTGACCAATTCCAGGCACAGAAATGACTTTAAACACACTTATTTTAGTTGAAAAAGTAATAATTCCCATCCAACCGTCATTTAAAGTCAAAAGATTAAATGTTAAAATTTCATCAATATTGACCACTTTTTTGAACGTTCGACAGGTCCGGGGTCATCGTTTTTCATCAGAAAATTGATTTTTTGGACTCTACCAAAAATGATTCAAAATGTCATTGGGATCGGGCCTCATGTTGAATAACTACTTTTTAGACCCTCACAGTGACCAAAATTGCCATTTTTACAGAGTTTTCGCTTACTCAAAAGCTTCAATTTTGACCAATTTCAGGCACAGAAATGACTTTAAACACACTTATTTTAGTTGAAAAAGTAATAATTCACATCCAACCGTCATTTAAAGTCAAAAGATTAAATGTTAAAATTTCATCAATATTGACCACTTTTTTGAACGTTCGACAGGTCCGGGGTCATCGTTTTTCATCATAAAATTGATTTTTTGGACTCTACCAAAAATGATTCAAAATGTCATTTGGATCGGGCCTCATGTTGAATAACCACTTTTTAGACCCTCACAGTGACCAAAATTGCCATTTTTACAGAGTTTTCGCTTACTCAAAAGCTTCAATTTTGACCAATTTCAGGCACAGAAATGACTTTAAACACACTTTTTTTTAGTTGAAAAAGTAATATTTCACATCCAACCATCATTTAAAGTCAAAAGATTAAATTTTAAAATTTCATCAATATTGACCATTTTTTTAACGTTCGACAGGTCCGGGGTCATCGTTTTTCTTCAGAAAATTGATTTTTTATACTCTACCAAAAATGATTCAAAATGTCATTGGGTTCGGGCCTCATGTTGAATAACCACTTTTTAGACCCTCACTGTGACCAAAATTGCCATTTTTACAGAGTTTTCGCTTACTCAAAAGCTTCAATTTTGACCAATTTCAGGCACAGAAATGACTTTAAACACACTTTTTTTAGTTGAAAAAGTAATATTTCACATCCAACCGTCATTTCAAGTCAAAAGATTAAATGTTAAAGTTTAATCATTATTGGCCATTTTTTGAACGTTCGACAGGTCCGGGGTCATCGTTTTTCATCAGAAAATTGATTTTTTGGACTCTACCAAAAATGATTCAAAATGTCATTTGGATCGGGCCTCATGTTGAATAACCACTTTTTAGACCCTCACAGTGACCAAAATTGCCATTTTTACAGAGTTTTCGCTTACTCAAAAGCTTCAATTTTGACCAATTCCAGGCACAGAAATGACTTTAAACACACTTATTTTAGTTGAAAAAGTAATAATTCCCATCCAACCGTCATTTAAAGTCAAAAGATTAAATGTTAAAATTTCATCAATATTGACCACTTTTTTGAACGTTCGACAGGTCCGGGGTCATCGTTTTTCATCAGAAAATTGATTTTTTGGACTCTACCAAAAATGATTCAAAATGTCATTGGGATCGGGCCTCATGTTGAATAACTACTTTTTAGACCCTCACAGTGACCAAAATTGCCATTTTTACAGAGTTTTCGCTTACTCAAAAGCTTCAATTTTGACCAATTTCAGGCACAGAAATGACTTTAAACACACTTATTTTAGTTGAAAAAGTAATAATTCACATCCAACCGTCATTTAAAGTCAAAAGATTAAATGTTAAAATTTCATCAATATTGACCACTTTTTTGAACGTTCGACAGGTCCGGGGTCATCGTTTTTCATCAGAAAATTGATTTTTTGGACTCTACCAAAAATGATTCAAAATGTCATTTGGATCGGGCCTCATGTTGAATAACCACTTTTTAGACCCTCACAGTGACCAAAATTGCCATTTTTACAGAGTTTTTGCTTACTCAAAAGCTTCAATTTTGACCAATTTCAGGCACAGAAATGACTTTAAACACACTTTTTTTAGTTGAAAAAGTAATATTTCACATCCAACCGTCATTTCAAGTCAAAAGATTAAATGTTAAAGTTTAATCATTATTGGCCATTTTTTGAACGTTCGACAGGTCCGGGGTCATCGTTTTTCATCAGAAAATTGATTTTTTGGACTCTACCAAAAATGATTCAAAATGTCATTTGGATCGGGCCTCATGTTGAGTAACCACTTTTTAAACCCTCACAGTGACCAAAATTGCCATTTTTACAGAGTTTTCGCTTACTCAAAAGCTTCAATTTTGACCAATTTCAGGCACAGAAATGACTTTAAACACACTTATTTTAGTTGAAAAAGTAATATTTCACATCCAACCGTCATTTAAAGTCAAAAGATTAAATGTTAAAATTTCATCAATATTGACCATTTTTTGAACGTTCGACAGGTCCGGGGTCATCGTTTTTCATCAGAAAATTGATTTTTTGGACTCTACCAAAAATGATTCAAAATGTCATTGGGATCGGGCCTCATGTTGAATAACCACTTTTTAGACCCTCACAGTGACCAAAATTGCCATTTTTACAGAGTTTTCGCTTACTCAAAAGCTTCAATTTTGACCAATTTCAGGCACAGAAATGACTTTAAACACACTTATTTTAGTTGAAAAAGTAATAATTCACATCCAACCGTCATTTAAAGTCAAAAGATTAAATGTTAAAATTTCATCAATATTGACCACTTTTTTTAACGTTCGACAGGTCCGGGGTCATCGTTTTTCATCAGAAAATTGATTTTTTGGACTCTACCAAAAATGTTTCAAAATGTCATTGGGATCGGGCCTCATGTTGAATAACCACTTTTTAGACCCTCACAGTGACCTTAATTGCAATTTTTACAGAGTTTTCGCTTACTCAAAAGCTTCAATTTTGACCAATTCCAGGCACAGAAATGACTTTAAACACACTTATTTTAGTTGAAAAAGTAATATTTCACATCCAACCGTCATTTAAAGTCAAAAGATTAAATGTTAAAATTTCATCAATATTGACCATTTTTTGAACGTTCGACAGGTCCAGGGTCATCGTTTTTCATCAGAAAATTGATTTTTTGGACTCTACCAAAAATGTTTCAAAATGTCATTGGGATCGGGCCTCATGTTGAATAACCACTTTTTAGACCCTCACAGTGACCAAAATTGCCATTTTTACAGAGTTTTCGCTTACTCAAAAGCTTCAATTTTGACCAATTTCAGGCACAGAAATGACTTTAAACACACTTTTTTTAGTTGAAAAAGTAATAATTCACATCCAACTGTCATTTAAAGTCAAAAGAATAAATGTTACATTTTCATCAATATTGACCATTTTTTGAACGTTCGACATGTCCGGGGTCATCGTTTTTCATCAGAAAATTGATTTTTTGGACTCTACCAAAAATGATTCAAAATGTCATTTGGATCGGGCCTCATGTTGAGTAACCACTTTTTAAACCCTCACAGTGACCAAAATTGCCATTTTTACAGAGTTTTCGCTTACTCAAAAGCTTCAATTTTGACCAATTTCAGGCACAGAAATGACTTTAAACACACTTATTTTAGTTGAAAAAGTAATAATTCACATCCAACCGTCATTTAAAGTCAAAAGATTAAATGTTAAAATTTCATCAATATTGACTACTTTTTTGAACGTTCGACAGGTCCGGGGTCATCGTTTTTCATCAGAAAATTGATTTTTTGGACTCTACCAAAAATGATTCAAAATGTCATTTGGATCGGGCCTCATGTTGAGTAACCACTTTTTAAACCCTCACAGTGACCAAAATTGCCATTTTTACAGAGTTTTCGCTCACTCAAAAGCTTCAATTTTGACCAATTTCAGGCACAGAAATGACTTTAAACACACTTATTTTAGTTGAAAAAGTAATAATTCACATCCAACCGTCATTTAAAGTCAAAAGATTAAATGTTAAAATTTCATCAATATTGACTACTTTTTTGAACGTTCGACAGGTCCGGGGTCATCGTTTTTCATCAGAAAATTGATTTTTTGGACTCTACCAAAAATGATTCAAAATGTCATTTGGATCGGGCCTCATGTTGAATAACCACTTTTTAGACCCTCACAGTGACCAAAATTGCCATTTTTACAGAGTTTTCGCTTACTCAAAAGCTTCAATTTTGACCAATTCCAGGCACAGAAATGACTTTAAACACACTTATTTTAGTTGAAAAAGTAATAATTCCCATCCAACCGTCATTTAAAGTCAAAAGATTAAATGTTAAAATTTCATCAATATTGACCACTTTTTTGAACGTTCGACAGGTCCGGGGTCATCGTTTTTCATCAGAAAATTGATTTTTTGGACTCTATCAAAAATGATTCAAAATGTCATTGGGATCGGGCCTCATGTTGAATAACTACTTTTTAGACCCTCACAGTGACCAAAATTGCCATTTTTACAGAGTTTTCGCTTACTCAAAAGCTTCAATTTTGACCAATTTCAGGCACAGAAATGACTTTAAACACACTTATTTTAGTTGAAAAAGTAATAATTCACATCCAACCGTCATTTAAAGTCAAAAGATTAAATGTTAAAATTTCATCAATATTGACCACTTTTTTGAACGTTCGACAGGTCCGGGGTCATCGTTTTTCATCAGAAAATTGATTTTTTGGACTCTACCAAAAATGATTCAAAATGTCATTTGGATCGGGCCTCATGTTGAATAACCACTTTTTAGACCCTCACAGTGACCAAAATTGCCATTTTTACAGAGTTTTTGCTTACTCAAAAGCTTCAATTTTGACCAATTTCAGGCACAGAAATGACTTTAAACACACTTTTTTTTAGTTGAAAAAGTAATATTTCACATCCAACCGTCATTTAAAGTCAAAAGATTAAATTTTAAAATTTCATCAATATTGACCATTTTTTTAACGTTCGACAGGTCCGGGGTCATCGTTTTTCTTCAGAAAATTGATTTTTTATACTCTACCAAAAATGATTCAAAATGTCATTGGGTTCGGGCCTCATGTTGAATAACCACTTTTTAGACCCTCACTGTGACCAAAATTGCCATTTTTACAGAGTTTTCGCTTACTCAAAAGCTTCAATTTTGACCAATTTCAGGCACAGAAATGACTTTAAACACACTTTTTTTAGTTGAAAAAGTAATATTTCACATCCAACCGTCATTTCAAGTCAAAAGATTAAATGTTAAAGTTTAATCATTATTGGCCATTTTTTGAACGTTCGACAGGTCCGGGGTCATCGTTTTTCATCAGAAAATTGATTTTTTGGACTCTACCAAAAATGATTCAAAATGTCATTTGGATCGGGCCTCATGTTGAGTAACCACTTTTTAAACCCTCACAGTGACCAAAATTGCCATTTTTACAGAGTTTTCGCTTACTCAAAAGCTTCAATTTTGACCAATTTCAGGCACAGAAATGACTTTAAACACACTTATTTTAGTTGAAAAAGTAATATTTCACATCCAACCGTCATTTAAAGTCAAAAGATTAAATGTTAAAATTTCATCAATATTGACCATTTTTTGAACGTTCGACAGGTCAGGGGTCATCGTTTTTCATCAGAAAATTGATTTTTTGGACTCTACCAAAAATGATTCAAAATGTCATTGGGATCGGGCCTCATGTTGAATAACCACTTTTTAGACCCTCACAGTGACCAAAATTGCCATTTTTACAGAGTTTTCGCTTACTCAAAAGCTTCAATTTTGACCAATTTCAGGCACAGAAATGACTTTAAACACACTTTTTTTAGTTGAAAAAGTAATATTTCACATCCAACCGTCATTTCAAGTCAAAAGATTAAATGTTAAAGTTTAATCATTATTGGCCATTTTTTGAACGTTCGACAGGTCCGGGGTCATCGTTTTTCATCAGAAAATTGATTTTTTGGACTCTACCAAAAATGATTCAAAATGTCATTTGGATCGGGCCTCATGTTGAGTAACCACTTTTTAAACCCTCACAGTGACCAAAATTGCCATTTTTACAGAGTTTTCGCTTACTCAAAAGCTTCAATTTTGACCAATTTCAGGCACAGAAATGACTTTAAACACACTTATTTTAGTTGAAAAAGTAATAATTCACATCCAACCGTCATTTAAAGTGAAAAGATTAAATGTTAAAATTTCATCAATATTGACTACTTTTTTGAACGTTCGACAGGTCCGGGGTCATCGTTTTTCATCAGAAAATTGATTTTTTGGACTCTACCAAAAATGATTCAAAATGTCATTTGGATCGGGCCTCATGTTGAATAACCACTTTTTAGACCCTCACAGTGACCAAAATTGCCATTTTTACAGAGTTTTCGCTTACTCAAAAGCTTCAATTTTGACCAATTCCAGGCACAGAAATGACTTTAAACACACTTATTTTAGTTGAAAAAGTAATAATTCCCATCCAACCGTCATTTAAAGTCAAAAGATTAAATGTTAAAATTTCATCAATATTGACCACTTTTTTGAACGTTCGACAGGTCCGGGGTCATCGTTTTTCATCAGAAAATTGATTTTTTGGACTCTACCAAAAATGATTCAAAATGTCATTGGGATCGGGCCTCATGTTGAATAACTACTTTTTAGACCCTCACAGTGACCAAAATTGCCATTTTTACAGAGTTTTCGCTTACTCAAAAGCTTCAATTTTGACCAATTTCAGGCACAGAAATGACTTTAAACACACTTATTTTAGTTGAAAAAGTAATAATTCACATCCAACCGTCATTTAAAGTCAAAAGATTAAATGTTAAAATTTCATCAATATTGACCACTTTTTTGAACGTTCGACAGGTCCGGGGTCATCGTTTTTCATCAGAAAATTGATTTTTTGGACTCTACCAAAAATGATTCAAAATGTCATTTGGATCGGGCCTCATGTTGAATAACCACTTTTTAGACCCTCACAGTGACCAAAATTGCCATTTTTACAGAGTTTTTGCTTACTCAAAAGCTTCAATTTTGACCAATTTCAGGCACAGAAATGACTTTAAACACACTTTTTTTTGTTGAAAAAGTAATATTTCACATCCAACCGTCATTTAAAGTCAAAAGATTAAATTTTAAAATTTCATCAATATTGACCATTTTTTTAACGTTCGACAGGTCCGGGGTCATCGTTTTTCTTCAGAAAATTGATTTTTTATACTCTACCAAAAATGATTCAAAATGTCATTGGGATCGGGCCTCATGTTGAATAACCACTTTTTAGACCCTCACAGTGACCTTAATTGCAATTTTTACAGAGTTTTCGCTTACTCAAAAGCTTCAATTTTGACCAATTCCAGGCACAGAAATGACTTTAAACACACTTATTTTAGTTGAAAAAGTAATATTTCACATCCAACCGTCATTTAAAGTCAAAAGATTAAATGTTAAAATTTCATCAATATTGACCATTTTTTGAACGTTCGACAGGTCCAGGGTCATCGTTTTTCATCAGAAAATTGATTTTTTGGACTCTACCAAAAATGTTTCAAAATGTCATTGGGATCGGGCCTCATGTTGAATAACCACTTTTTAGACCCTCACAGTGACCAAAATTGCCATTTTTACAGAGTTTTCGCTTACTCAAAAGCTTCAATTTTGACCAATTTCAGGCACAGAAATGACTTTAAACACACTTTTTTTAGTTGAAAAAGTAATAATTCACATCCAACTGTCATTTAAAGTCAAAAGAATAAATGTTACATTTTCATCAATATTGACCATTTTTTGAACGTTCGACATGTCCGGGGTCATCGTTTTTCATCAGAAAATTGATTTTTTGGACTCTACCAAAAATGATTCAAAATGTCATTTGGATCGGGCCTCATGTTGAGTAACCACTTTTTAAACCCTCACAGTGACCAAAATTGCCATTTTTACAGAGTTTTCGCTTACTCAAAAGCTTCAATTTTGACCAATTTCAGGCACAGAAATGACTTTAAACACACTTATTTTAGTTGAAAAAGTAATAATTCACATCCAACCGTCATTTAAAGTCAAAAGATTAAATGTTAAAATTTCATCAATATTGACTACTTTTTTGAACGTTCGACAGGTCCGGGGTCATCGTTTTTCATCAGAAAATTGATTTTTTGGACTCTACCAAAAATGATTCAAAATGTCATTTGGATCGGGCCTCATGTTGAGTAACCACTTTTTAAACCCTCACAGTGACCAAAATTGCCATTTTTACAGAGTTTTCGCTTACTCAAAAGCTTCAATTTTGACCAATTTCAGGCACAGAAATGACTTTAAACACACTTATTTTAGTTGAAAAAGTAATAATTCACATCCAACCGTCATTTAAAGTCAAAAGATTAAATGTTAAAATTTCATCAATATTGACTACTTTTTTGAACGTTCGACAGGTCCGGGGTCATCGTTTTTCATCAGAAAATTGATTTTTTGGACTCTACCAAAAATGATTCAAAATGTCATTTGGATCGGGCCTCATGTTGAATAACCACTTTTTAGACCCTCACAGTGACCAAAATTGCCATTTTTACAGAGTTTTTGCTTACTCAAAAGCTTCAATTTTGACCAATTTCAGGCACAGAAATGACTTTAAACACACTTTTTTTTAGTTGAAAAAGTAATATTTCACATCCAACCGTCATTTAAAGTCAAAAGATTAAATTTTAAAATTTCATCAATATTGACCATTTTTTTAACGTTCGACAGGTCCGGGGTCATCGTTTTTCTTCAGAAAATTGATTTTTTATACTCTACCAAAAATGATTCAAAATGTCATTGGGTTCGGGCCTCATGTTGAATAACCACTTTTTAGACCCTCACTGTGACCAAAATTGCCATTTTTACAGAGTTTTCGCTTACTCAAAAGCTTCAATTTTGACCAATTTCAGGCACAGAAATGACTTTAAACACACTTTTTTTAGTTGAAAAAGTAATATTTCACATCCAACCGTCATTTCAAGTCAAAAGATTAAATGTTAAAGTTTAATCATTATTGGCCATTTTTTGAACGTTCGACAGGTCCGGGGTCATCGTTTTTCATCAGAAAATTGATTTTTTGGACTCTACCAAAAATGATTCAAAATGTCATTTGGATCGGGCCTCATGTTGAGTAACCACTTTTTAAACCCTCACAGTGACCAAAATTGCCATTTTTACAGAGTTTTCGCTTACTCAAAAGCTTCAATTTTGACCAATTTCAGGCACAGAAATGACTTTAAACACACTTATTTTAGTTGAAAAAGTAATATTTCACATCCAACCGTCATTTAAAGTCAAAAGATTAAATGTTAAAATTTCATCAATATTGACCATTTTTTGAACGTTCGACAGGTCCGGGGTCATCGTTTTTCATCAGAAAATTGATTTTTTGGACTCTACCAAAAATGATTCAAAATGTCATTGGGATCGGGCCTCATGTTGAATAACCACTTTTTAGACCCTCACAGTGACCAAAATTGCCATTTTTACAGAGTTTTCGCTTACTCAAAAGCTTCAATTTTGACCAATTTCAGGCACAGAAATGACTTTAAACACACTTATTTTAGTTGAAAAAGTAATAATTCACATCCAACCGTCATTTAAAGTCAAAAGATTAAATGTTAAAATTTCATCAATATTGACCACTTTTTTTAACGTTCGACAGGGCATCGTTTTTCATCAGAAAATTGATTTTTTGGACTCTACCAAAAATTTTTCAAAATGTCATTGGGATCGGGCCTCATGTTGAATAACCACTTTTTAGACCCTCACAGTGACCTTAATTGCAATTTTTACAGAGTTTTCGCTTACTCAAAAGCTTCAATTTTGACCAATTCCAGGCACAGAAATGACTTTAAACACACTTATTTTAGTTGAAAAAGTAATATTTCACATCCAACCGTCATTTAAAGTCAAAAGATTAAATGTTAAAATTTCATCAATATTGACCATTTTTTGAACGTTCGACAGGTCCAGGGTCATCGTTTTTCATCAGAAAATTGATTTTTTGGACTCTACCAAAAATGTTTCAAAATGTCATTGGGATCGGGCCTCATGTTGAATAACCACTTTTTAGACCCTCACAGTGACCAAAATTGCCATTTTTACAGAGTTTTCGCTTACTCAAAAGCTTCAATTTTGACCAATTTCAGGCACAGAAATGACTTTAAACACACTTTTTTTAGTTGAAAAAGTAATAATTCACATCCAACTGTCATTTAAAGTCAAAAGAATAAATGTTACATTTTCATCAATATTGACCATTTTTTGAACGTTCGACATGTCCGGGGTCATCGTTTTTCATCAGAAAATTGATTTTTTGGACTCTACCAAAAATGATTCAAAATGTCATTTGGATCGGGCCTCATGTTGAGTAACCACTTTTTAAACCCTCACAGTGACCAAAATTGCCATTTTTACAGAGTTTTCGCTTACTCAAAAGCTTCAATTTTGACCAATTTCAGGCACAGAAATGACTTTAAACACACTTATTTTAGTTGAAAAAGTAATAATTCACATCCAACCGTCATTTAAAGTCAAAAGATTAAATGTTAAAATTTCATCAATATTGACTACTTTTTTGAACGTTCGACAGGTCCGGGGTCATCGTTTTTCATCAGAAAATTGATTTTTTGGACTCTACCAAAAATGATTCAAAATGTCATTTGGATCGGGCCTCATGTTGAATAACCACTTTTTAGACCCTCACAGTGACCAAAATTGCCATTTTTACAGAGTTTTCGCTTACTCAAAAGCTTCAATTTTGACCAATTCCAGGCACAGAAATGACTTTAAACACACTTATTTTAGTTGAAAAAGTAATAATTCCCATCCAACCGTCATTTAAAGTAAAAAGATTAAATGTTAAAATTTCATCAATATTGACCACTTTTTTGAACGTTCGACAGGTCCGGGGTCATCGTTTTTCATCAGAAAATTGATTTTTTGGACTCTACCAAAAATGATTCAAAATGTCATTGGGATCGGGCCTCATGTTGAATAACTACTTTTTAGACCCTCACAGTGACCAAAATTGCCATTTTTACAGAGTTTTCGCTTACTCAAAAGCTTCAATTTTGACCAATTTCAGGCACAGAAATGACTTTAAACACACTTATTTTAGTTGAAAAAGTAATAATTCACATCCAACCGTCATTTAAAGTCAAAAGATTAAATGTTAAAATTTCATCAATATTGACCACTTTTTTGAACGTTCGACAGGTCCGGGGTCATCGTTTTTCATCAGAAAATTGATTTTTTGGACTCTACCAAAAATGATTCAAAATGTCATTTGGATCGGGCCTCATGTTGAATAACCACTTTTTAGACCCTCACAGTGACCAAAATTGCCATTTTTACAGAGTTTTTGCTTACTCAAAAGCTTCAATTTTGACCAATTTCAGGCACAGAAATGACTTTAAACACACTTTTTTTTAGTTGAAAAAGTAATATTTCACATCCAACCGTCATTTAAAGTCAAAAGATTAAATTTTAAAATTTCATCAATATTGACCATTTTTTTAACGTTCGACAGGTCCGGGGTCATCGTTTTTCTTCAGAAAATTGATTTTTTATACTCTACCAAAAATGATTCAAAATGTCATTGGGTTCGGGCCTCATGTTGAATAACCACTTTTTAGACCCTCACTGTGACCAAAATTGCAATTTTTACAGAGTTTTCGCTTACTCAAAAGCTTCAATTTTGACCAATTTCAGGCACAGAAATGACTTTAAACACACTTTTTTTAGTTGAAAAAGTAATATTTCACATCCAACCGTCATTTCAAGTCAAAAGATTAAATGTTAAAGTTTAATCATTATTGGCCATTTTTTGAACGTTCGACAGGTCCGGGGTCATCGTTTTTCATCAGAAAATTGATTTTTTGGACTCTACCAAAAATGATTCAAAATGTCATTTGGATCGGGCCTCATGTTGAGTAACCACTTTTTAAACCCTCACAGTGACCAAAATTGCCATTTTTACAGAGTTTTCGCTTACTCAAAAGCTTCAATTTTGACCAATTTCAGGCACAGAAATGACTTTAAACACACTTATTTTAGTTGAAAAGTAATATTTCACATCCAACCGTCATTTAAAGTCAAAAGATTAAATGTTAAAATTTCATCAATATTGACCATTTTTTGAACGTTCGACAGGTCCGGGGTCATCGTTTTTCATCAGAAAATTGATTTTTTGGACTCTACCAAAAATGATTCAAAATGTCATTGGGATCGGGCCTCATGTTGAATAACCACTTTTTAGACCCTCACAGTGACCAAAATTGCCATTTTTACAGAGTTTTCGCTTACTCAAAAGCTTCAATTTTGACCAATTTCAGGCACAGAAATGACTTTAAACACACTTATTTTAGTTGAAAAAGTAATAATTCACATCCAACCGTCATTTAAAGTCAAAAGATTAAATGTTAAAATTTCATCAATATTGACCACTTTTTTTAACGTTCGACATGTCCGGGGTCATCGTTTTTCATCAGAAAATTGATTTTTTGGACTCTACCAAAAATTATTCAAAATGTCATTGGGATCGGGCCTCATGTTGAATAACCACTTTTTAGACCCTCACAGTGACCAAAATTGCAATTTCTACAGAGTTTTCGCTTACTCAAAAGCTTCAATTTTGACCAATTCCAGGCACAGAAATGACTTTAAACACACTTATTTTAGTTGAAAAAGTAATATTTCACATCCAACCGTCATTTAAAGTCAAAAGATTAAATGTTAAAATTTCATCAATATTGACCATTTTTTGAACGTTCGACAGGTCCGGGGTCATCGTTTTTCATCAGAAAATTGATTTTTTGGACTCTACCAAAAATGATTCAAAATGTCATTTGGATCGGGCCTCATGTTGAGTAACCACTTTTTAAACCCTCACAGTGACCAAAATTGCCATTTTTACAGAGTTTTCGCTTACTCAAAAGCTTCAATTTTGACCAATTTCAGGCACAGAAATGACTTTAAACACACTTATTTTAGTTGAAAAAGTAATATTTCACATCCAACCGTCATTTAAAGTCAAAAGATTAAATGTTAAAATTTCATCAATATTGACCATTTTTTGAACGTTCGACAGGTCCGGGGTCATCGTTTTTCATCAGAAAATTGATTTTTTGGACTCTACCAAAAATGATTCAAAATGTCATTGGGATCGGGCCTCATGTTGAATAACCACTTTTTAGACCCTCACAGTGACCAAAATTGCCATTTTTACAGAGTTTTCGCTTACTCAAAAGCTTCAATTTTGACCAATTTCAGGCACAGAAATGACTTTAAACACACTTATTTTAGTTGAAAAAGTAATAATTCACATCCAACCGTCATTTAAAGTCAAAAGATTAAATGTTAAAATTTCATCAATATTGACCACTTTTTTTAACGTTCGACAGGTCCGGGGTCATCGTTTTTCATCAGAAAATTGATTTTTTGGACTCTACCAAAAATGTTTCAAAATGTCATTGGCATCGGGCCTCATGTTGAATAACCACTTTTTAGACCCTCACAGTGAGCTTAATTGCAATTTTTACAGAGTTTTCGCTTACTCAAAAGCTTCAATTTTGACCAATTCCAGGCACAGAAATGACTTTAAACACACTTATTTTAGTTGAAAAAGTAATATTTCACATCCAACCGTCATTTAAAGTCAAAAGATTAAATGTTAAAATTTCATCAATATTGACCATTTTTTGAACGTTCGACAGGTCCAGGGTCATCGTTTTTCATCAGAAAATTGATTTTTTGGACTCTACCAAAAATGTTTCAAAATGTCATTGGGATCGGGCCTCATGTTGAATAACCACTTTTTAGACCCTCACAGTGACCAAAATTGCCATTTTTACAGAGTTTTCGCTTACTCAAAAGCTTCAATTTTGACCAATTTCAGGCACAGAAATGACTTTAAACACACTTTTTTTAGTTGAAAAAGTAATAATTCACATCCAACTGTCATTTAAAGTCAAAAGAATAAATGTTACATTTTCATCAATATTGACCATTTTTTGAACGTTCGACATGTCCGGGGTCATCGTTTTTCATCAGAAAATTGATTTTTTGGACTCTACCAAAAATTATTCAAAATGTCATTGGGATCGGGCCTCATGTTGAATAACCACTTTTTAGACCCTCACAGTGACCAAAATTGCAATTTCTACAGAGTTTTCGCTTACTCAAAAGCTTCAATTTTGACCAATTCCAGGCACAGAAATGACTTTAAACACACTTATTTTAGTTGAAAAAGTAATATTTCACATCCAACCGTCATTTAAAGTCAAAAGATTAAATGTTAAAATTTCATCAATATTGACCATTTTTTGAACGTTCGACAGGTCCGGGGTCATCGTTTTTCATCAGAAAATTGATTTTTTGGACTCTACCAAAAATGATTCAAAATGTCATTGGGATCGGGCCTCATGTTGAATAACTACTTTTTAGACCCTCACAGTGACCAAAATTGCCATTTTTACAGAGTTTTCGCTTACTCAAAAGCTTCAATTTTGACCAATTCCAGGCACAGAAATGACTTTAAACACACTTATTTTAGTTGAAAAAGTAATATTTCACATCCAACCGTCATTTAAAGTCAAAAGATTAAATGTTAAAATTTCATCAATATTGACCATTTTTTGAACGTTCGACAGGTCCGGGGTCATCGTTTTTCATCAGAAAATTGATTTTTTGGACTCTACCAAAAATGATTCAAAATGTCATTGGGATCGGGCCTCATGTTGAATAACCACTTTTTAGACCCTCACAGTGACCAAAATTGCCATTTTTATAGAGTTTTCGCTTACTCAAAAGCTTCAATTTTGACCAATTTCAGGCACAGAAATGACTTTAAACACACTAATTTTAGTTAAAAAAGTAATATTTCACATCCAACCGTCATTTAAAGTCAAAAGATTAAATGTTAAAATTTCATCAATATTGACCATTTTTTGAACGTTCGACAGGTCCGGGGTCATCGTTTTTCATCAGAAAATTGATTTTTTGGACTCTACCAAAAATGATTCAAAATGTCATTGGGATCGGGCCTCATGTTGAATAACCACTTTTTAGACCCTCACAGTGACCAAAATTGCCATTGTTACCGAGTTTTCGCTTACTCAAAAGCTTCAATTTTGACCAATTTCAGGCACAGAAATGACTTTAAACACACTTATTTTAGTTGAAAAAGTAATAATTCACATCCAACCGTCATTTAAAGTCAAAAGATTAAATGTTAAAATTTCATCAATATTGACCACTTTTTTGAACGTTCGACAGGTCCGGGGTCATCGTTTTTCATCAGAAAATTGATTTTTTGGACTCTACCAAAAATGTTTCAAAATGTCATTGGGATCGGGCCTCATGTTGAATAACCACTTTTTAGACCCTCACAGTGACCAAAATTGCCATTTTTACAGAGTTTTCGCTTACTCAAAAGCTTAAATTTTTACCAATTTCAGGCAGAGAAATGACTTTAAACACACTTTTTTTTAGTTGAAAAAGTAATAATTCACATCCAACTGTCATTTAAAGTCAAAAGAATAAATGTTACATTTTCATCAATATTGACCATTTTTTGAACGTTCGACATGTCCGGGGTCATTGTTTTTCATCAGAAAATTGATTATTTGGACTCTACCAAAAATGATTCAAAATGTCATTGGGATCGGGCCTCGTGTTGAATAACCACTTTTTAGACCCTCACAGTGACCAAAATTGCAATTTCTACAGAGTTTTCGCTTACTCAAAAGCTTCAATTTTGACCAATTCCAGGCACAGAAATGACTTTAAACACACTTATTTTAGTTGAAAAAGTAATATTTCACATCCAACCGTCATTTAAAGTCAAAAGATTAAATGTTAAAATGTCATCAATATTGACCATTTTTTGAACGTTCGACAGGTCCGGGGTCATCGTTTTTCATCAGAAAATTGATTTTTTGGACTCTACCAAAAATGATTCAAAATGTCATTGGGATCGGGCCTCATGTTGAATAACTACTTTTTAGACCCTCACAGTGACCAAAATTGCCATTTTTACAGAGTTTTCGCTTACTCAAAAGCTTCAATTTGACCAATTTCAGGCACAGAAATGACTTTAAACACACTTATTTTAGTTGAAAAAGTAATAATTCACATCCAACCGTCATTTAAAGTCAAAAGATTAAATGTTAAAATTTCATCAATATTGACCACTTTTTTGAACGTTCGACAGGTCCGGGGTCATCGTTTTTCATCAGAAAATTGATTTTTTGGACTCTACCAAAAATGATTCAAAATGTCATTTGGATCGGGCCTCATGTTGAATAACCACTTTTTAGACCCTCACAGTGACCAAAATTGCCATTTTTACAGAGTTTTCGCTTACTCAAAAGCTTCAATTTTGACCAATTTCAGGCAGAGAAATGACTTTAAACACACTTTTTTTTAGTTGAAAAAGTAATATTTCACATCCAACCGTCATTTAAAGTCAAAAGATTAAATGTTAAAATTTCATCAATATTGACCAATTTTTTTAACGTTCGACAGGTCCGGGGTCATCGTTTTTCTTCAGAAAATTGATTTTTTGGACTCTACCAAAAATGATTCAAAATGTCATTGGGTTCGGGCCTCATGTTGAATAACCACTTTTTAGACCCTCACAGTGACCAAAATTGCCATTTTTACAGAGTTTTCGCTTACTCAAAAGCTTCAATTTTGACCAATTTCAGGCACAGAAATGACTTTAAACACACTTTTTTTAGTTGAAAAAGTAATATTTCACATCCAACCGTCATTTCAAGTCAAAAGAATAAATGTTAAAGTTTAATCATTATTGGCCATTTTTTGAACGTTCAACAGGTCCGGGGTCATCGTTTTTCATCAGAAAATTGATTTTTTGGACTGTACCAAAAATGATTCAAAATGTCATTTGGATCGGGCCTCATGTTGAGTAACCACTTTTTAGACCCTCACAGTGACCAAAATTGCCATTTTTACAGAGTTTTCGCTTACTCAAAAGCTTCAATTTTGACCAATTTCAGGCACAGAAATGACTTTAAACACACTTATTTTAGTTGAAAAAGTAATATTTCACATCCAACCGTCATTTAAAGTCAAAAGATTAAATGTTAAAATTTCATCAATATTGACCATTTTTTGAACGTTCGACAGGTCCGGGGTCATCGTTTTTCATCAGAAAATTGATTTTTTGGACTCTACCAAAAATGATTCAAAATGTCATTGGGATCGGGCCTCATGTTGAATAACCACTTTTTAGACCCTCACAGTGACCAAAATTGCCATTTTTACAGAGTTTTCGCTTACTCAAAAGCTTCAATTTTGACCAATTTCAGGCACAGAAATGACTTTAAACACACTTATTTTAGTTGAAAAAGTAATAATTCACATCCAACCGTCATTTAAAGTCAAAAGATTAAATGTTAAAATTTCATCAATATTGACCATTTTTTGAACGTTCGACATGTCCGGGGTCATCGTTTTTCATCAGAAAATTGATTTTTTGGACTCTACCAAAAATTATTCAAAATGTCATTGGGATCGGGCCTCATGTTGAATAACCACTTTTTAGACCCTCACAGTGACCAAAATTGCAATTTCTACAGAGTTTTCGCTAACTCAAAAGCTTCAATTTTGACCAATTCCAGGCACAGAAATGACATTAAACACACTTATTTTAGTTGAAAAAGTAATATTTCACATCCAACCGTCATTTAAAGTCAAAAGATTAAATGTTAAAATTTCATCAATATTGACCATTTTTTGAACGTTCGACATGTCCGGGGTCATCGTTTTTCATCAGAAAATTGATTTTTTGGACTCTACCAAAAATTATTCAAAATGTCATTGGGATCGGGCCTCATGTTGAATAACCACTTTTTAGACCCTCACAGTGACCAAAATTGCAATTTCTACAGAGTTTTCGCTTACTCAAAAGCTTCAATTTTGACCAATTTCAGGCACAGAAAGGACTTTAAACACACTTATTTTAGTTGAAAAAGTAATAATTCACATCCAACCGTCATTTAAAGTCAAAAGATTAAATGTTAAAATTTCATCAATATTGACCATTTTTTGAACGTTCGACAGGTCCGGGGTCATCGTTTTTCATCAGAAAATTGATTTTTTGGACTCTACCAAAAATGATTCAAAATGTCATTTGGATCGGGCCTCATGTTGAGTAACCACTTTTTAAAACCCTCACAGTGACCAAAATTGCCATTTTTACAGAGTTTTCGCTTACTCAAAAGCTTCAATTTTGACCAATTTCAGGCACAGAAATGACTTTAAACACACTTATTTTAGTTGAAAAAGTAATAATTCACATCCAACCGTCATTTAAAGTCAAAAGATTAAATGTTAAAATTTCATCAATATTGACTACTTTTTTGAACGTTCGACAGGTCCGGGGTCATCGTTTTTCATCAGAAAATTGATTTTTTGGACTCTACCAAAAATGATTCAAAATGTCATTGGGATCGGGCCTCATGTTGAATAACCACTTTTTAGACCCTCACAGTGACCAAAATTGCCATTTTTACAGAGTTTTCGCTTACTCAAAAGCTTCAATTTTGACCAATTTCAGGCACAGAAATGACTTTAAACACACTTATTTTAGTTGAAAAAGTAATAATTCACATTCAACCGTCATTTAAAGTCAAAAGATTAAATGTTAAAATTTCATCAATATTGACCACTTTTTTGAACGTTCGACAGGTCCGGGGTCATCGTTTTTCATCAGAAAATTGATTTTTTGGACTCTACCAAAAATGTTTCAAAATGTCATTGGGATCGGGCCTCATGTTGAATAACCACTTTTTAGACCCTCACAGTGACCAAAATTGCAATTTTTACAGAGTTTTCGCTTACTCAAAAGCTTCAATTTTGACCAATTCCAGGCACAGAAATGACTTTAAACACACTTATTTTAGTTGAAAAAGTAATATTTCACATCCAACCGTCATTTAAAGTCAAAAGATTAAATGTTAAAATTTCATCAATATTGACCATTTTTTGAACGTTCGACAGGTCCGGGGTCATCGTTTTTCATCAAAAAATTGATTTTTTGGACTCTACCAAAAATGATTCAAAATGTCATTGGGATCGGGCCTCATGTTGAATAACTACTTTTTAGACCCTCACAGTGACCAAAATTGCCATTTTTATAGAGTTTTCGCTTACTCAAAAGCTTCAATTTTGACCAATTTCAGGCACAGAAATGACTTTAAACACACTTTTTTTAGTTGAAAAAGTAATATTTCACATCCAACCGTCATTTCAAGTCAAAAGATTAAATGTTAAAGTTTAATCATTATTGGCCATTTTTTGAACGTTCGACAGGTCCGGGGTCATCGTTTTTCATCAGAAAATTGATTTTTTGGACTCTACCAAAAATGATTCAAAATGTCATTTGGATCGGGCCTCATGTTGAGTAACCACTTTTTAAACCCTCACAGTGACCAAAATTGCCATTTTTACAGAGTTTTCGCTTACTCAAAAGCTTCAATTTTGACCAATTTCAGGCACAGAAATGACTTTAAACACACTTATTTTAGTTGAAAAAGTAATATTTCACATCCAACCGTCATTTAAAGTCAAAAGATTAAATGTTAAAATTTCATCAATATTGACCATTTTTTGAACGTTCGAACGGTCCGGGGTCATCGTTTTTCATCAGAAAATTGATTTTTTGGACTCTACCAAAAATGTTTCAAAATGTCATTGGGATCGGGCCTCATGTTGAATAACCACTTTTTAGACCCTCACAGTGACCAAAATTGCAATTTCTACAGAGTTTTCGCTTACTCAAAAGCTTCAATTTTGACCAATTCCAGGCACAGAAATGACTTTAAACACACTTATTTTAGTTGAAAAAGTAATATTTCACATCCAACCGTCATTTAAAGTCAAAAGATTAAATGTTAAAATGTCATCAATATTGACCATTTTTTGAACGTTCGACAGGTCCGGGGTCATCGTTTTTCATCAGAAAATTGATTTTTTGGACTCTACCAAAAATGATTCAAAATGTCATTTGGATCGGGCCTCATGTTGAATAACCACTTTTTAGACCCTCACAGTGACCAAAATTGCCATTTTTACAGAGTTTTCGCTTACTCAAAAGCTTCAATTTTGACCAATTTCAGGCACAGAAATGACTTTAAACACACTTTTTTTAGTTGAAAAAGTAATATTTCACATCCAACCGTCATTTCAAGTCAAAAGATTAAATGTTTAATCATTATTGGCCATTTTTTGAACGTTCGACAGGTCCGGGGTCATCGTTTTTCATCAGAAAATTGATTTTTTGGACTCTACCAAAAATGATTCAAAATGTCATTTGGATCGGGCCTCATGTTGAGTAACCACTTTTTAAACCCTCACAGTGACCAAAATTGCCATTTTTACAGAGTTTTCGCTTACTCAAAAGCTTCAATTTTGACCAATTTCAGGCACAGAAATGACTTTAAACACACTTATTTTAGTTGAAAAAGTAAGAATTCACATCCAACCGTCATTTAAAGTCAAAAGATTAAATGTTAAAATTTCATCAATATTGACTACTTTTTTGAACGTTCGACAGGTCCGGGGTCATCGTTTTTCATCAGAAAATTGATTTTTTGGACTCTACCAAAAATGATTCAAAATGTCATTTGGATCGGGCCTCATGTTGAATAACCACTTTTTAGACCCTCACAGTGACCAAAATTGCCATTTTTACAGAGTTTTCGCTTACTCAAAAGCTTCAATTTTGACCAATTCCAGGCACAGAAATGACTTTAAACACACTTATTTTAGTTGAAAAAGTAATAATTCCCATCCAACCGTCATTTAAAGTCAAAAGATTAAATGTTAAAATTTCATCAATATTGACCACTTTTTTGAACGTTCGACAGGTCCGGGGTCATCGTTTTTCATCAGAAAATTGATTTTTTGGACTCTACCAAAAATGATTCAAAATGTCATTGGGATCAGGCCTCATGTTGAGTAACCACTTTTTAAACCCTCACAGTGACCAAAATTGCCATTTTTACAGAGTTTTCGCTTACTCAAAAGCTTCAATTTTGACCAATTTCAGGCACAGAAATGACTTTAAACACACTTATTTTAGTTGAAAAAGTAATAATTCACATCCAACCGTCATTTAAAGTCAAAAGATTAAATGTTAAAATTTCATCAATATTGACCACTTTTTTGAACGTTCGACAGGTCCGGGGTCATCGTTTTTCATCAGAAAATTGATTTTTTGGACTCTACCAAAAATGATTCAAAATGTCATTTGGATCGGGCCTCATGCTGAATAACCACTTTTTAGACCCTCACAGTGACCAAAATTGCCATTTTTACAGAGTTTTCGCTTACTCAAAAGCTTCAATTTTGACCAATTTCAGGCAGAGAAATGACTTTAAACACACTTTTTTTTAGTTGAAAAAGTAATATTTCACATCCAACCGTCATTTAAAGTCAAAAGATTAAATGTTAAAATTTCATCAATATTGACCATTTTTTTAACGTTCGACAGGTCCGGGGTCATCGTTTTTCTTCAGAAAATTGATTTTTTGGACTTTACCAAAAATGATTCAAAATGTCATTGGGTTCGGGCCTCATGTTGAATAACCACTTTTTAGACCCTCACAGTAACCAAAATTGCCATTTTTACAGAGTTTTCGCTTACTCAAAAGCTTCAATTTTGACCAATTTCAGGCACAGAAATGACTTTAAACACACTTATTTTAGTTGAAAAAGTAATAATTCACATCCAACCGTCATTTAAAGTCAAAAGATTAAATGTTAAAATTTCATCAATATTGACTACTTTTTTGAACGTTCGACAGGTCCGGGGTCATCGTTTTTCATCAGAAAATTGATTTTTTGGACTCTACCAAAAATGATTCAAAATGTCATTGGGATCGGGCCTCATGTTGAATAACCACTTTTTAGACCCTCACAGTGACCAAAATTGCCATTTTTACAGAGTTTTCGCTTACTCAAAAGCTTCAATTTTGACCAATTTCAGGCACAGAAATGACTTTAAACACACTTATTTTAGTTGAAAAAGTAATAATTCACATTCAACCGTCATTTAAAGTCAAAAGATTAAATGTTAAAATTTCATCAATATTGACCATTTTTTGAACGTTCGAACGGTCCGGGGTCATCGTTTTTCATCAGAATATTGATTTTTTGGACTCTACCAAAAATGTTTCAAAATGTCATTGGGATCGGGCCTCATGTTGAATAACCACTTTTTAGACCCTCACAGTGACCAAAATTGCAATTTCTACAGAGTTTTCGCTTACTCAAAAGCTTCAATTTTGACCAATTTCAGGCACAGAAATGACTTTAAACACACTTTTTTTAGTTGAAAAAGTAATATTTCACATCCAACCGTCATTTCAAGTCAAAAGATTAAATGTTTAATCATTATTGGCCATTTTTTGAACGTTCGACAGGTCCGGGGTCATCGTTTTTCATCAGAAAATTGATTTTTTGGACTCTACCAAAAATGATTCAAAATGTCATTTGGATCGGGCCTCATGTTGAGTAACCACTTTTTAAACCCTCACAGTGACCAAAATTGCCATTTTTACAGAGTTTTCGCTTACTCAAAAGCTTCAATTTTGACCAATTTCAGGCACAGAAATGACTTTAAACACACTTATTTTAGTTGAAAAAGTAATAATTCACATCCAACCGTCATTTAAAGTCAAAAGATTAAATGTTAAAATTTCATCAATATTGACTACTTTTTTGAACGTTCGACAGGTCCGGGGTCATCGTTTTTCATCAGAAAATTGATTTTTTGGACTCTACCAAAAATGATTCAAAATGTCATTTGGATCGGGCCTCATGTTGAATAACCACTTTTTAGACCCTCACAGTGACCAAAATTGCCATTTTTACAGAGTTTTCGCTTACTCAAAAGCTTCAATTTTGACCAATTCCAGGCACAGAAATGACTTTAAACACACTTATTTTAGTTGAAAAAGTAATAATTCCCATCCAACCGTCATTTAAAGTCAAAAGATTAAATGTTAAAATTTCATCAATATTGACCACTTTTTTGAACGTTCGACAGGTCCGGGGTCATCGTTTTTCATCAGAAAATTGATTTTTTGGACTCTACCAAAAATGATTCAAAATGTCATTGGGATCAGGCCTCATGTTGAATAACTACTTTTTAGACCCTCACAGTGACCAAAATTGCCATTTTTACAGAGTTTTCGCTTACTCAAAAGCTTCAATTTTGACCAATTTCAGGCACAGAAATGACTTTAAACACACTTATTTTAGTTGAAAAAGTAATAATTCACATCCAACCGTCATTTAAAGTCAAAAGATTAAATGTTAAAATTTCATCAATATTGACCACTTTTTTGAACGTTCGACAGGTCCGGGGTCATCGTTTTTCATCAGAAAATTGATTTTTTGGACTCTACCAAAAATGATTCAAAATGTCATTTGGATCGGGCCTCATGTTGAGTAACCACTTTTTAAACCCTCACAGTGACCAAAATTGCCATTTTTACAGAGTTTTCGCTTACTCAAAAGCTTCAATTTTGACCAATTTCAGGCACAGAAATGACTTTAAACACACTTATTTTAGTTGAAAAAGTAATATTTCACATCCAACCGTCATTTAAAGTCAAAAGATTAAATGTTAAAATTTCATCAATATTGACCATTTTTTGAACGTTCGAACGGTCCGGGGTCATCGTTTTTCATCAGAAATTTGATTTTTTGGACTCTACCAAAAATGTTTCAAAATGTCATTGGGATCGGGCCTCATGTTGAATAACCACTTTTTAGACCCTCACAGTGACCAAAATTGCAATTTCTACAGAGTTTTCGCTTACTCAAAAGCTTCAATTTTGACCAATTCCAGGCACAGAAATGACTTTAAACACACTTATTTTAGTTGAAAAAGTAATATTTCACATCCAACCGTCATTTAAAGTCAAAAGATTAAATGTTAAAATGTCATCAATATTGACCATTTTTTGAACGTTCGACAGGTCCGGGGTCATCGTTTTTCATCAGAAAATTGATTTTTTGGACTCTACCAAAAATTATTCAAAATGTCATTTGGATCGGGCCTCATGTTGAATAACCACTTTTTAGACCCTCACAGTGACCAAAATTGCCATTTTTACAGAGTTTTCGCTTACTCAAAAGCTTCAATTTTGACCAATTTCAGGCACAGAAATGACTTTAAATACACTTTTTTTAGTTGAAAAAGTAATATTTCACATCCAACCGTCATTTCAAGTCAAAAGATTAAATGTTTAATCATTATTGGCCATTTTTTGAACGTTCGACAGGTCCGGGGTCATCGTTTTTCTTTTCTTCAGAAAATTGATTTTTTGGACTCTACCAAAAATGATTCAAAATGTCATTGGGTTCGGGCCTCATGTTGAATAACCACTTTTTAGACCCTCACAGTGACCAAAATTGCCATTTTTACAGAGTTTTCGCTTACTCAAAAGCTTCAATTTTGACCAATTTCAGGCACAGAAATGACTTTAAACACACTTTTTTTAGTTGAAAAAGTAATATTTCACATCCAACCGTCATTTCAAGTCAAAAGATTAAATGTTAAAGTTTAATCATTATTGGCCATTTTTTGAACGTTCGACAGGTCCGGGGTCATCGTTTTTCATCAGAAAATTGATTTTTTGGACTCTACCAAAAATTATTCAAAATGTCATTTGGATCGGGCCTCATGTTGAGTAACCACTTTTTAAACCCTCACAGTGACCAAAATTGCCATTTTTACAGAGTTTTCGCTTACTCAAAAGCTTCAATTTTGACCAATTTCAGGCACAGAAATGACTTTAAACACACTTATTTTAGTTGAAAAAGTAATAATTCACATTCAACCGTCATTTAAAGTCAAAAGATTAAATGTTAAAATTTCATCAATATTGACTACTTTTTTGAACTTTCGACAGGTCCGGGGTCATCGTTTTTCATCAGAAAATTGATTTTTTGGACTCTACCAAAAATGATTCAAAATGTCATTTGGATCGGGCCTCATGTTGAATAACCACTTTTTAGACCCTCACAGTGACCAAAATTGCCATTTTTACAGAGTTTTCGCTTACTCAAAAGCTTCAATTTTGACCAATTCCAGGCACAGAAATGACTTTAAACACACTTATTTTAGTTGAAAAAGTAATAATTCCCATCCAACCGTCATTTAAAGTCAAAAGATTAAATGTTAAAATTTCATCAATATTGACCACTTTTTTGAACGTTCGACAGGTCCGGGGTCATCGTTTTTCATCAGAAAATTGATTTTTTGGACTCTACCAAAAATGATTCAAAATGTCATTGGGATTGGGCCTCATGTTGAATAACTACTTTTTAGACCCTCACAGTGACCAAAATTGCCATTTTTACAGAGTTTTCGCTTACTCAAAAGCTTCAATTTTGACCAATTTCAGGCACAGAAATGACTTTAAACACACTTATTTTAGTTGAAAAAGTAATAATTCACATCCAACCGTCATTTAAAGTCAAAAGATTAAATGTTAAAATTTCATCAATATTGACCACTTTTTTGAACGTTCGACAGGTCCGGGGTCATCGTTTTTCATCAGAAAATTGATTTTTTGGACTCTACCAAAAATGATTCAAAATGTCATTTGGATCGGGCCTCATGTTGAATAACCACTTTTTAGACCCTCACAGTGACCAAAATTGCCATTTTTACAGAGTTTTCGCTTACTCAAAAGCTTCAATTTTGACCAATTTCAGGCACAGAAATGACTTTAAACACACTTTTTTTTAGTTGAAAAAGTAATATTTCACATCCAACCGTCATTTAAAGTCAAAAGATTAAATGTTAAAATTTCATCAATATTGACCATTTTTTTAACGTTCGACAGATCCGGGGTCATCGTTTTTCTTCAGAAAATTGATTTTTTATACTCTACCAAAAATGATTCAAAATGTCATTGGGTTCGGGCCTCATGTTGAATAACCACTTTTTAGACCCTCACAGTGACCAAAATTGCCATTTTTACAGAGTTTTCGCTTACTCAAAAGCTTCAATTTTGACCAATTTCAGGCACAGAAATGACTTTAAACACACTTTTTTTAGTTGAAAAAGTAATATTTCACATCCAACCGTCATTTCAAGTCAAAAGATTAAATGTTTAATCATTATTGGCCATTTTTTGAACGTTCGACAGGTCCGGGGTCATCGTTTTTCATCAGAAAATTGATTTTTTGGACTCTACCAAAAATGATTCAAAATGTCATTTGGATCGGGCCTCATGTTGAGTAACCACTTTTTAAACCCTCACAGTGACCAAAATTGCCATTTTTACAGAGTTTTCGCTTACTCAAAAGCTTCAATTTTGACCAATTTCAGGCACAGAAATGACTTTAAACACACTTATTTTAGTTGAAAAAGTAATAATTCACATCCAACCGTCATTTAAAGTCAAAAGATTAAATGTTAAAATTTCATCAATATTGACTACTTTTTTGAACGTTCGACAGGTCCGGGGTCATCGTTTTTCATCAGAAAATTGATTTTTTGGACTCTACCAAAAATGATTCAAAATGTCATTGGGATCGGGCCTCATGTTGAATAACCACTTTTTAGACCCTCACAGTGACCAAAATTGCAATTTTTACAGAGTTTTCGCTTACTCAAAAGCTTCAATTTTGACCAATTTCAGGCACAGAAATGACTTTAAACACACTTATTTTAGTTGAAAAAGTAATAATTCACATTCAACCGTCATTTAAAGTCAAAAGATTAAATGTTAAAATTTCATCAATATTGACCACTTTTTTGAACGTTCGACAGGTCCGGGGTCATCGTTTTTCATCAGAAAATTGATTTTTTGGACTCTACCAAAAATGTTTCAAAATGTCATTGGGATCGGGCCTCATGTTGAATAACCACTTTTTAGACCCTCACAGTGACCAAAATTGCAATTTTTACAGAGTTTTCGCTTACTCAAAAGCTTCAATTTTGACCAATTCCAGGCACAGAAATGACTTTAAACACACTTATTTTAGTTGAAAAAGTAATATTTCACATCCAACCGTCATTTAAAGTCAAAAGATTAAATGTTAAAATTTCATCAATATTGACCATTTTTTGAACGTTCGACAGGTCCGGGGTCATCGTTTTTCATCAGAAAATTGATTTTTTGGACTCTACCAAAAATGATTCAAAATGTCATTGGGATCGGGCCTCATGTTGAATAACTACTTTTTAGACCCTCACAGTGACCAAAATTGCCATTTTTACAGAGTTTTCGCTTACTCAAAAGCTTTAATTTTGACCAATTTCAGGCACAGAAAGGACTTTAAACACACTTATTTTAGTTGAAAAAGTAATAATTCACATCCAACCGTCATTTAAAGTCAAAAGATTAAATGTTAAAATTTCATCAATATTGACCATTTTTTTAACGTTCGACAGGTCCGGGGTCATCGTTTTTCTTCAGAAAATTGATTTTTTTGGACTCTACCAAAAATGATTCAAAATGTCATTGGGTTCGGGCCTCATGTTGAATAACCACTTTTTAGACCCTCACAGTGACCAAAATTGCCATTTTTACAGAGTTTTCGCTTACTCAAAAGCTTCAATTTTGACCAATTTCAGGCACAGAAATGACTTTAAACACACTTTTTTTAGTTGAAAAAGTAATATTTCACATCCAACCGTCATTTCAAGTCAAAAGATTAAATGTTAAAGTTTAATCATTATTGGCCATTTTTTGAACGTTCGACAGGTCCGGGGTCATCGTTTTTCATCAGAAAATTGATTTTTTGGACTCTACCAAAAATGATTCAAAATGTCATTTGGATCGGGCCTCATGTTGAATAACCACTTTTTAGACCCTCACAGTGACCAAAATTGCCATTTTTACAGAGTTTTCGCTTACTCAAAAGCTTCAATTTTGACCAATTCCAGGCACAGAAATGACTTTAAACACACTTATTTTAGTTGAAAAAGTAATAATTCCCATCCAACCGTCATTTAAAGTCAAAAGATTAAATGTTAAAATTTCATCAATATTGACCACTTTTTTGAACGTTCGACAGGTCCGGGGTCATCGTTTTTCATCAGAAAATTGATTTTTTGGACTCTACCAAAAATGATTCAAAATGTCATTGGGATTGGGCCTCATGTTGAATAACTACTTTTTAGACCCTCACAGTGACCAAAATTGCCATTTTTACAGAGTTTTCGCTTACTCAAAAGCTTCAATTTTGACCAATTTCAGGCACAGAAATGACTTTAAACACACTTATTTTAGTTGAAAAAGTAATATTTCACATCCAACCGTCATTTAAAGTCAAAAGATTAAATGTTAAAATTTCATCAATATTGACCATTTTTTGAACGTTCGACAGGTCCAGGGTCATCGTTTTTCATCAGAAAATTGATTTTTTGGACTCTACCAAAAATGTTTCAAAATGTCATTGGGATCGGGCCTCATGTTGAATAACCACTTTTTAGACCCTCACAGTGACCAAAATTGCCATTTTTACAGAGTTTTCGCTTACTCAAAAGCTTCAATTTTGACCAATTTCAGGCACAGAAATGACTTTAAACACACTTTTTTTAGTTGAAAAAGTAATATTTCACATCCAACCGTCATTTAAAGTCAAAAGATTAAATGTTAAAATTTCATCAATATTGACCATTTTTTTAACGTTCGACAGGTCCGGGGTCATCGTTTTTCTTCAGAAAATTGATTTTTTGGACTCTACCAAAAATGATTCAAAATGTCATTGGGTTCGGGCCTCATGTTGAATAACCACTTTTTAGACCCTCACAGTGACCAAAATTGCCATTTTTACAGAGTTTTCGCTTACTCAAAAGCTTCAATTTTGACCAATTTCAGGCACAGAAATGACTTTAAACACACTTTTTTTAGTTGAAAAAGTAATATTTCACATCCAACCGTCATTTCAAGTCAAAAGATTAAATGTTAAAGTTTAATCATTATTGGCCATTTTTTAAACGTTCGACAGGTCCGGGGTCATCGTTTTTCATCAGAAAATTGATTTTTTGGACTCTACCAAAAATGTTTCAAAATGTCATTGGGATCGGGCCTCATGTTGAATAACCACTTTTTAGACCCTCACAGTGACCAAAATTGCAATTTTTACAGAGTTTTCGCTTACTCAAAAGCTTCAATTTTGACCAATTCCAGGCACAGAAATGACTTTAAACACACTTATTTTAGTTGAAAAAGTAATATTTCACATCCAACCGTCATTTAAAGTCAAAAGATTAAATGTTAAAATTTCATCAATATTGACCATTTTTTGAACGTTCGACAGGTCCAGGGTCATCGTTTTTCATCAGAAAATAGATTTTTTGGACTCTACCAAAAATGTTTCAAAATGTCATTGGGATCGGGCCTCATGTTGAATAACCACTTTTTAGACCCTCACAGTGACCAAAATTGCCATTTTTACAGAGTTTTCGCTTACTCAAAAGCTTCAATTTTGACCAATTTCAGGCACAGAAATGACTTTAAACACACTTTTTTTAGTTGAAAAAGTAATATTTCACATCCAACCGTCATTTCAAGTCAAAAGATTAAATGTTAAAGTTTAATCATTATTGGCCATTTTTTGAACGTTCGACAGGTCCGGGGTCATCGTTTTTCATCAGAAAATTGATTTTTTGGACTCTACCAAAAATGATTCAAAATGTCATTTGGATCTGGCCTCATGTTGAGTAACCACCTTTTAAACCCTCACAGTGACCAAAATTGCCATTTTTACAGGGTTTTCGCTTACTCAAAAGCTTCAATTTTGACCAATTTCAGGCACAGAAATGACTTTAAACACACTTATTTTAGTTGAAAAAGTAATAATTCACATTCAACCGTCATTTAAAGTCAAAAGATTAAATGTTAAAATTTCATCAATATTGACTACTTTTTTGAACGTTCGACAGGTCCGGGGTCATCGTTTTTCATCAGAAAATTGATTTTTTGGACTCTACCAAAAATGATTCAAAATGTCATTTGGATCGGGCCTCATGTTGAATAACCACTTTTTAGACCCTCACAGTGACCAAAATTGCCATTTTTACAGAGTTTTCGCTTACTCAAAAGCTTCAATTTTGACCAATTTCAGGCACAGAAATGACTTTAAACACACTTTTTTTAGTTGAAAAAGTAATATTTCACATCCAACCGTCATTTAAAGTCAAAAGATTAAATGTTAAAATTTCATCAATATTGACCATTTTTTGAACGTTCGACAGGTCCGGGGTCATCGTTTTTCATCAGAAAATTGATTTTTTGGACTCTACCAAAAATGATTCAAAATGTCATTGGGATCGGGCCTCATGTTGAATAACTACTTTTTAGACCCTCACAGTGACCAAAATTGCCATTTTTACAGAGTTTTCGCTTACTCAAAAGCTTCAATTTTGACCAATTTCAGGCACAGAAAGGACTTTAAACACACTTATTTTAGTTGAAAAAGTAATAATTCACATCCAACTGTCATTTAAAGTCAAAAGATTAAATGTTAAAATTTCATCAATATTGACCATTTTTTTAACGTTCGACAGGTCCGGGGTCATCGTTTTTCTTCAGAAAATTGATTTTTTGGACTCTACCAAAAATGATTCAAAATGTCATTGGGTTCGGGCCTCATGTTGAATAACCACTTTTTAGACCCTCACAGTGACCAAAATTGCCATTTTTACAGAGTTTTCGCTTACTCAAAAGCTTCAATTTTGACCAATTTCAGGCACAGAAATGACTTTAAACACACTTTTTTTAGTTGAAAAAGTAATATTTCACATCCAACCGTCATTTCAAGTCAAAAGATTAAATGTTAAAGTTTAATCATTATTGGCCATTTTTTAAACGTTCGACAGGTCCGGGGTCATCGTTTTTCATCAGAAAATTGATTTTTTGGACTCTACCAAAAATGTTTCAAAATGTCATTGGGATCGGGCCTCATGTTGAATAACCACTTTTTAGACCCTCACAGTGACCAAAATTGCAATTTTTACAGAGTTTTCGCTTACTCAAAAGCTTCAATTTTGACCAATTCCAGGCACAGAAATGACTTTAAACACACTTATTTTAGTTGAAAAAGTAATATTTCACATCCAACCGTCATTTAAAGTCAAAAGATTAAATGTTAAAATTTCATCAATATTGACCATTTTTTGAACGTTCGACAGGTCCAGGGTCATCGTTTTTCATCAGAAAATTGATTTTTTGGACTCTACCAAAAATGTTTCAAAATGTCATTGGGATCGGGCCTCATGTTGAATAACCACTTTTTAGACCCTCACAGTGACCAAAATTGCCATTTTTACAGAGTTTTCGCTTACTCAAAAGCTTCAATTTTGACCAATTTCAGGCACAGAAATGACTTTAAACACACTTTTTTTAGTTGAAAAAGTAATAATTCACATCCAACTGTCATTTAAAGTCAAAAGAATAAATGTTACATTTTCATCATTATTGACCATTTTTTGAACGTTCGACATGTCCGGGGTCATCGTTTTTCATCAGAAAATTGATTTTTTGGACTCTACCAAAAATTATTCAAAATGTTATTGGGATCGGGCCTCATGTTGAATAACCACTTTTTAGACCCTCACAGTGACCAAAATTGCAATTTCTACAGAGTTTTCGCTTACTCAAAAGCTTCAATTTTGACCAATTCCAGGCACAGAAATGACTTTAAACACACTTATTTTAGTTGAAAAAGTAATATTTCACATCCAACCGTCATTTAAAGTCAAAAGATTAAATGTTAAAATTTCATCAATATTGACCATTTTTTGAACGTTCGACAGGTCCGGGGTCATCGTTTTTCATCAGAAAATTGATTTTTTGGACTCTACCAAAAATGATTCAAAATGTCATTGGGATCGGGCCTCATGTTGAATAACTACTTTTTAGACCCTCACAGTGACCAAAATTGCCATTTTTACAGAGTTTTCGCTTACTCAAAAGCTTCAATTTTGACCAATTTCAGGCACAGAAAGGACTTTAAACACACTTATTTTAGTTGAAAAAGTAATAATTCACATCCAACCGTCATTTAAAGTCAAAAGATTAAATGTTAAAATTTCATCAATATTGACCATTTTTTTAACGTTCGACAGGTCCGGGGTCATCGTTTTTCTTCAGAAAATTGATTTTTTGGACTCTACCAAAATGATTCAAAATGTCATTGGGTTCGGGCCTCATGTTGAATAACCACTTTTTAGACCCTCACAGTGACCAAAATTGCCATTTTTACAGAGTTTTCGCTTACTCAAAAGCTTCAATTTTGACCAATTTCAGGCACAGAAATGACTTTAAACACACTTTTTTTAGTTGAAAAAGTAATATTTCACATCCAACCGTCATTTCAAGTCAAAAGATTAAATGTTAAAGTTTAATCATTATTGGCCATTTTTTGAACGTTCGACAGGTCCGGGGTCATCGTTTTTCATCAGAAAATTGATTTTTTGGACTCTACCAAAAATGATTCAAAATGTCATTTGGATCGGGCCTCATGTTGAGTAACCACCTTTTAAACCCTCACAGTGACCAAAATTGCCATTTTTACAGGGTTTTCGCTTACTCAAAAGCTTCAATTTTGACCAATTTCAGGCACAGAAATGACTTTAAACACACTTATTTTAGTTGAAAAAGTAATAATTCACATTCAACCGTCATTTAAAGTCAAAAGATTAAATGTTAAAATTTCATCAATATTGACTACTTTTTTGAACGTTCGACAGGTCCGGGGTCATCGTTTTTCATCAGAAAATTGATTTTTTGGACTCTACCAAAAATGATTCAAAATGTCATTTGGATCGGGCCTCATGTTGAATAACCACTTTTTAGACCCTCACAGTGACCAAAATTGCCATTTTTACAGAGTTTTCGCTTACTCAAAAGCTTCAATTTTGACCAATTCCAGGCACAGAAATGACTTTAAACACACTTATTTTAGTTGAAAAAGTAATATTCCCATCCAACCGTCATTTAAAGTCAAAAGATTAAATGTTAAAATTTCATCAATATTGACCACTTTTTTGAACGTTCGACAGGTCCGGGGTCATCGTTTTTCATCAGAAAATTGATTTTTTGGACTCTACCAAAAATGATTCAAAATGTCATTGGGATTGGGCCTCATGTTGAATAACTACTTTTTAGACCCTCACAGTGACCAAAATTGCCATTTTTACAGAGTTTTCGCTTACACAAAAGCTTCAATTTTGACCAATTTCAGGCACAGAAATGACTTTAAACACACTTATTTTAGTTGAAAAAGTAATAATTCACATCCAACCGTCATTTAAAATCAAAAGATTAAATGTTAAAATTTCATCAATATTGACCACTTTTTTGAACGTTCGACAGGTCCGGGGTCATCGTTTTTCATCAGAAAATTGATTTTTTGGACTCTACCAAAAATGATTCAAAATGTCATTTGGATCGGGCCTCATGTTGAATAAACCACTTTTTAGACCCTCACAGTGACCAAAATTGCCATTTTTACAGAGTTTTCGCTTACTCAAAAGCTTCAATTTTGACCAATTTCAGGCACAGAAATGACTTTAAACACACTCATTTTAGTTGAAAAAGTAATAATTCACATCCAACCGTCATTTCAAGTCAAAAGATAAATGTTAAAGTTTAATCATTATTGGCCATTTTTTGAACGTTCGACAGGTCCGGGTCATCGTTTTTCATCAGAAAATTGATTTTTTGGACTCTACCAAAAATGATTCAAAATGTCATTTGGATCGGGCCTCATGTTGAGTAACCACTTTTTAAACCCTCACAGTGACCAAAATTGCCATTTTTACAGAGTTTTCGCTTACTCAAAAGCTTCAATTTTGACCAATTTCAGGCACAGAAATGACATTAAACACACTTATTTTAGTTGAAAAAGTAATAATTCACATCCAACCGTCATTTAAAGTCAAAAGATTAAATGTTAAAATTTCATCAATATTGACCACTTTTTTGAACGTTCGACAGGTCCGGGGTCATCGTTTTTCATCAGAAAATTGATTTTTTGGACTCTACCAAAAATGATTCAAAATGTCATTTGGATCGGGCCTCATGTTGAATAACCACTTTTTAGACCCTCACAGTGACCAAAATTGCCATTTTTACAGAGTTTTCGCTTACTCAAAAGCTTCAATTTTGACCAATTTCAGGCAGAGAAATGACTTTAAACACACTTTTTTTTAGTTGAAAAAGTAATATTTCACATCCAACCATCATTTAAAGTCAAAAGATTTAAATGTTAAAATTTCATCAATATTGACCATTTTTTTGAACGTTCGACAGGTCCGGGGTCATCGTTTTTCATCAGAAAATTGATTTTTTGGACTCTACCAAAAATGATTCAAAATGTCATTTGGATCGGGCCTCATGTTGAATAACCACTTTTTAGACCCTCACAGTGACCAAAATTGCCATTTTTACAGAGTTTTCGCTTACTCAAAAGCTTCAATTTTGACCAATTCCAGGCACAGAAATGACTTTAAACACACTTATTTTAGTTGAAAAAGTAATAATTCCCATCCAACCGTCATTTAAAGTCAAAAGATTAAATGTTAAAATTTCATCAATATTGACCACTTTTTTGAACGTTCGACAGGTCCGGGGTCATCGTTTTTCATCAGAAAATTGATTTTTGGACTCTACCAAAAATGATTCAAAATGTCATTGGGATCAGGCCTCATGTTGAATAACTACTTTTTAGACCCTCACAGTGACCAAAATGCCATTTTTACAGAGTTTTCGCTTACTCAAAAGCTTCAATTTTGACCAATTTCAGGCACAGAAATGACTTTAAACACACTTATTTTAGTTGAAAAAGTAATAATTCACATCCAACCGTCATTTAAAGTCAAAAGATTAAATGTTAAAATTTCATCAATATTGACCACTTTTTTGAACGTTCGACAGGTCCGGGGTCATCGTTTTTCATCAGAAAATTGATTTTTTGGACACTACCAAAAATGATTCAAAATGTCATTTGGATCGGGCCTCATGTTGAGTAACCACTTTTTAAACCCTCACAGTGACCAAAATTGCCATTTTTACAGAGTTTTCGCTTACTCAAAAGCTTCAATTTTGACCAATTTCAGGCACAGAAATGACTTTAAACACACTTATTTTAGTTAAAAAAGTAATAATTCACATCCAACCGTCATTTAAAGTCAAAAGATTAAATGTTAAAATTTCATCAATATTGACCACTTTTTTGAACGTTCGACAGGTCCGGGGTCATCGTTTTTCATCAGAAAATTGATTTTTTGGACTCTACCAAAAATGATTCAAAATGTCATTTGGATCGGGCCTCATGTTGAATAACCACTTTTTAGACCCTCACAGTGACCAAAATTGCCATTTTTACAGAGTTTTTGCTTACTCAAAAGCTTCAATTTTGACCAATTTCAGGCAGAGAAATGACTTTAAACACACTTTTTTTTAGTTGAAAAAGTAATATTTCACATCCAACCATCATTCAAAGTCAAAAGATTAAATGTTAAAATTTCATCAATATTGACCATTTTTTTAACGTTCGACAGGTCAGGGGTCATCGTTTTCTTCAGAAAATTGATTTTTTGGACTTTACCAAAAATGATTCAAAATGTCATTGGGTTCGGGCCTCATGTTGAATAACCACTTTTTAGACCCTCACAGTAACAAAATTGCCATTTTTACAGAGTTTTCGCTTACTCAAAAGCTTCAATTTGACCAATTTCAGGCACAGAAATGACTTTAAACACACTTTTTTAGTTGAAAAAGTAATATTTCACATCCAACCGTCATTTCAAGTCAAAAGATTAAATGTTAAAGTTTAATCATTATTGGCCATTTTTTGAACGTTCGACAGGTCCGGGGTCGTCGTTTTTCATCAGAAAATTGATTTTTTGGACTCTACCAAAAATGATTCAAAATGTCATTTGGATCGGGCCTCATGTTGAGTAACCACTTTTTAAACCCTCACAGTGACCAAAATTGCCATTTTTACAGAGTTTTCGCTTACTCAAAAGCTTCAATTTTGACCAATTTCAGGCACAGAAATGACTTTAAACACACTTATTTTAGTTGAAAAAGTAATAATTCACATCCAACCGTCATTTAAAGTCAAAAGATTAAATGTTAAAATTTCATCAATATTGACTACTTTTTTGAACGTTCGACAGGTCCGGGGTCATCGTTTTTCATCAGAAAAATTGATTTTTTGGACTCTACCAAAAATGATTCAAAATGTCATTGGGATCGGGCCTCATGTTGAATAACCACTTTTTAGACCCTCACAGTGACCAAAATGCCATTTTTACAGAGTTTTCGCTTACTCAAAAGCTTCAATTTTGACCAATTTCAGGCACAGAAATGACTTTAAACACACTTATTTTAGTTGAAAAAGTAATAATTCACATTCAACCGTCATTTAAAGTCAAAAGATTAAATGTTAAAATTTCATCAATATTGACCACTTTTTTGAACGTTCGACAGGTCCGGGGTCATCGTTTTTCATCAGAAAATTGATTTTTTGGACTCTACCAAAAATGTTTCAAAATGTCATTGGGATCGGGCCTCATGTTGAATAACCACTTTTTAGACCCTCACAGTGACCAAAATTGCAATTTTTACAGAGTTTTCGCTTACTCAAAAGCTTCAATTTTGACCAATTCCAGGCACAGAAATGACTTTAAACACACTTATTTTAGTTGAAAAAGTAATATTTCACATCCAACCGTCATTTAAAGTCAAAAGATTAAATGTTAAAATTTCATCAATATTGACCATTTTTGAACGTTCGACAGGTCCAGGGTCATCGTTTTTCATCAGAAAATTGATTTTTTGGACTCTACCAAAAATGTTTCAAAATGTCATTGGGATCGGGCCTCATGTTGAATAACCACTTTTTAGACCCTCACAGTGACCAAAATTGCCATTTTTACAGAGTTTTTTGCTTACTCAAAAGCTTCAATTTTGACCAATTTCAGGCACAGAAATGACTTTAAACACACTTTTTTTAGTTGAAAAAGTAATAATTCACATCCAACTGTCATTTAAAGTCAAAAGAATAAATGTTACATTTTCATCATTATTGACCATTTTTTGAACGTTCGACATGTCCGGGGTCATCGTTTTTCATCAGAAAATAGATTTTTTGGACTCTACCAAAAATTATTCAAAATGTCATTGGGATCGGGCCTCATGTTGAATAACCACTTTTTAGACCCTCACAGTGACCAAAATTGCAATTTCTACAGAGTTTTCGCTTACTCAAAAGCTTCAATTTTGACCAATTCCAGGCACAGAAATGACTTTAAACACACTTATTTTAGTTGAAAAAGTAATATTTCACATCCAACCGTCATTTAAAGTCAAAAGATTAAATGTTAAAATTTCATCAATATTGACCATTTTTTGAACGTTCGACAGGTCCGGGGTCATCGTTTTTCATCAGAAAATTGATTTTTGGACTCTACCAAAAATGATTCAAAATGTCATTGGGATCGGGCCTCATGTTGAATAACTACTTTTTAGACCCTCACAGTGACCAAAATTGCCATTTTTACAGAGTTTTCGCTTACTCAAAAGCTTCAATTTTGACCAATTTCAGGCACAGAAAGGACTTTAAACACACTTATTTTAGTTGAAAAAGTAATAATTCACATCCAACCGTCATTTAAAGTCAAAAGATTAAATGTTAAAATTTCATCAATATTGACCATTTTTTAACGTTCGACAGGTCCGGGGTCATCGTTTTTCTTCAGAAAATTGATTTTTTGGACTCTACCAAAAATGATTCAAAATGTCATTGGGTTCGGGCCTCATGTTGAATAACCACTTTTTAAACCCTCACAGTGACCAAAATTGCCATTTTTACAGAGTTTTCGCTTACTCAAAAGCTTCAATTTTGACCAATTTCAGGCACAGAAATGACTTTAAACACACTTGTTTTAGTTGAAAAAGTAATATTTCACATCCAACCGTTATTTCAAGTCAAAAGATTAAATGTTAAAGTTTAATCATTATTGGCCATTTTTTGAACGTTCGACAGGTCCGGGGTCATCGTTTTTCATCAGAAAATTGATTTTTTGGACTCTACCAAAAATGATTCAAAATGTCATTTGGATCGGGCCTCATGTTGAGTAACCACTTTTTAAACCCTCACAGTGACCAAAATTGCCGTTTTTACAGAGTTTTCGCTTACTCAAAAGCTTCAATTTTGACCAATTTCAGGCACAGAAAATGACTTTAAACACACTTATTTTAGT